>NC_081185.1:156649280-156758767 GCF_029867415.1 Vicia villosa
AGGATGGATTAGTTAGTGACTTGATTTTGGGAATTACTCAATCTCAAGGAGTAGTTGTCGATGAGTGTGTTTGGGATTCTAGCACGTACCATAATTGGAAGAATGCCGAGAAGGAACCGTTGCTATTAAGAATTGAACATGGTATAGTATTAGAACTAATTGGATTATGGACTTAGCGTGATTCATAGGATTTCAAGAAGTGTGTGACTCGTTAAGATCAGCGTAGCTCAACAGATGTGAGAAGAACTAGATAAGACTGCAGTAGGTGTGGGCAGACTACTTGCATGATGGTGTTTGAGTGGAGACTTTGCTAAGAGAAACTCGTCGAAGCAATGTTTCGTCCATCTCAGTATCTCTCAAGGATCCGCCATAATCTTTAGAGGCACTATTGATTGACCAACTTAGAAGAGACCACGTGGTTCATGTGTGATCAGAGGTTTGTGTGCCAACGGTTGAGCTTGTAGGCATCGAGTGTTAGACAAGATGTCGTGACCATGGAATAGTGAAGACAAGTAAAGGATTTATCTGACGTGGACTCATTATGGCTATGTCTAGTGCATATTGAGCGTGCATGAAGACTTAGACGATCGTTGTGGGTTGACTATTAGAGTTCACCTTTCATCGACAGGACCTTGTGTGAAGATGTTGGATATCGACAATATAGTTGCAGAGTTGTACACCCTTGTGGATTATGGTGGCGGTTATGTGGTCTAGGACTGAAGGAAGGATCGAAGTGAGAAGTGTTGGACGAAGGAGTTAGACTTAGAGAAAATCAATTTGAGCATCTGAGAATTAGAAGTCGGGGACCAAGGAATTTAACAAGCATATGTATGACACTGTATGGACTCGTTTGGGTGGGAATCTGGAATGTCGTCATTTGAGAGAGACGGTGTAGCAGAATTGTATGAAATTGAGGTAACGCAAGAAACAAGGGAAAAGAAGTGGAAAAGCAGTGGTATGTGTTGGGCAAGGAAGAGATCGGTAAACATTGGGGATGAGGAATATCCAACCATAATGGATTTCCAGGAATTCCGATGCTACACAGACTCAATGCCGAATAGTAAAGATTGGAAACCTTAGAAGGATCATTTTTTCTAGTACATCAACACAGAGTATCAAGGGAGACATGTTGTGTGAGATATAAGATTTTCAATCGGGTACATTAGAGTACAAGTGTATAGGTGGATTGTGTTTCCTCGGATGGAACGACACTCAGACAGAGTTGTAAGGTTTATCCAAAGGAGGAATGTAAGGGACTGCCATCCCCTCGTTGGAAGAAGACGCTAGGAGTTTGTTTTCACGATGATAGTAAGGAATTCATAGGCGAATTCTATTTAAGGGGGGAAGAATGTAATACCCGGTATTATAACCACCTAATGACTATTCATAATTTAATTGATAAAGTCATTAGAGGATAATTAGTACTAAGTCATTTATTTGGATTTGGGGAGTATTTGACTCAATAAGTGATGGAGGGGTATTATAGACCTTTCACCTCTTATATCACCCCTAAGACTTGTTTGAATTTGCATGTGGGGATGGAAAAAAAAATCAGAATTTTGAGAGAAAGGAAGAGAAGAAAACGTGAAAGATGGAGGAAGAAGAAGAAAATTCATTTTGGTCCAAACTCAAGCTTCTTCATCAACATGCATGTGCATAGTTTCAACAATCTTGGAGGAAGAACAAGGATCAAGAGTGTGGGACATCATCATCATCTCTAATCTCATCATCAAACTCAGAATTTTATGTCAAACAAGGTGAGTCTCTAGTTAGAGACTTGGGGTTTTATAGGGTTTGCAAGAATTTGAGGAAGATGGGGTTTTGATGAGAAATTGATGTTTACATATTGATCATATATGCTATTTCCTATTAGAATTCTTCTATAGTAGTGTATAAACATGATTTAGAATGTTGTGGTATGTTGGGATTGATTTGGGTGAAGTTGGATTGGAGTTTGGAACTTTAAAATGCAAAAATTTTGGGTCTGTCAGCGATGTAACCGGTTACATGGTTGATGTAACCGGTTACATGTGTGAAAAAAGGGTGAAAAACACAGTTTTTGGGTCATGTAACCCGTTACATGAATCATGTAACCGATTACATCACTGTTGGGAAGATTTTTCAAAACATCGGAAATTCATAAGTTTTGCATCGTAAGTCCGATTGATGCTTACTTTGTACCGTTGGAAAGCTTATAAGACATACTATATAGGAAAATTATCCCCGGTGTTAGAATATCGTTTTTCGATATACCTAATGCATATTCAGTTAAGTGTTGTGAATGGAGTTTTGTGAAACTAATACCCCGGGAGCAGTTCTGTTCCGAATGCCTCCTTAGTCGTGTGAGACTTGTTTAAATTGTATTTGAACATTCTATGTTGTATATGATCATGAATGTGTTAATTCCAAGTATGTGAATTACTATTTGATTCATTATTTTGATATGCTATGTGATGATCAAATTGTGCTTCCCATTGTTCCGGTTGAACATTCAGAAGTTGTTTTCATGTGTGGCTAGATGATGTGATTGATGTATGCTTGAATCGATGTAGACCTAGGCTACTAGGTTGTAAAACGCACATGACAGATATTACCATTGCGGTGGCTGAAGGGGTTACCTTCAGTTGGAAAACATCGGCATCTTGGTAAGTCATACACACCTGAGCTACCATTGCGATGCGCTTAGAGGGTCTTTATGGCGTTTCCTCTAGCAGGTAAACATCTGTGTGCTTGGTATGGTGGGGATATGATGTCACGTAGGCATTATCATGTCAGGAAAACTCACCTCTAGTGATGTCACGTAGATAATCACTAGGATTTAACCTGATGGGCTTGTGTAGTCATTATGGCGTATTTGCAATAGCGGTTACACATCTGCGTATAGATGATCGATGGGGTTGTGACACCACTTAGGCAAGGTCACAATAGGAAAACTCATCGCGGATGGAATTCCATGTAGGAATGATTCGTTTCATCTACCGGTGTGCATGTGGAAGTCTTTTGACGCGTAGGCGCAAGAGGTTACTCATCGAGGGGTGTGGTATTGCGTAGCCTAAGTAGAAAGGTAGAACTTACTTCTGGATTCCTCGTACACGGGTACGGGTCTGCATACTTGTGTGTTGCTTGTGACTTGAGGACAGTTTCCTATAGCAGAATGGAAGGTAACCCCGGAAGACCTGACCTCGAGGGTCGTGCCCAACAGGAGGAAGCAGGTAAACCCGAAAGACCTATTCTGGAGGAAAATGGTACTCATGCTTGTTTGTTGATCTCATTGGTTAGTCAAGGGACTTCCAATGTGGATTGTATCCTTGTTGTGTGTTTGTACCTGACCGTGAGGAAAAAAAAACCTGGATCCACGGTGGATCTGTTTGTTGGCATGCACCTTGTAGAACCGAGTGAACCCGTAAGATAGGGAGACTCACTGAGATTTAGTAATCTCACCCCATCCTTTTATTATTTTTCAGGAACAGTTAGAAGTAGAAGAATTTCTAGACGATTTATATTGAAGACGCTGGACGAGCAGATGGCAGGATGACGTCATCAGACGATGTTTTTCCGCTGTGCAATGTTATGGACATGTGTATTGTATACATTTTGTTGAAGAATGCAGTTGTATATGATTTTTTAATTCCTTGTCTTTTCCACTTGTGTAGGTTTCTTGTACCACTTTTAGCATCGCTACATATTATTCTAGACGTATATGTACGGGGTGTTACAATAAATCTGTTTTGAGTACTGTTCGAAGCGTTAGAGAGCTAACGCAATATTCTTTTAAATAAAAATGGTCTTGTTGAAAATAAGTGATTTAATAAGGACGTGATTATGTAAGTGAGTTGTAATTGTATGTATATGTATGATGAGAATTGATGTTGGATGTGAATAACATTGTTTGGTATTGTTTGCTATGTGGTATTGTGATGTGTTGAATTGATTAATGCTATGAGATGCATTGTTGATGGAGATGACATGATATATGTATGTTTGTGCAATTGGTGGGATAATTCAAATGTGTTGAATTATGTGATATGCTTAAATAATTAAGATTGAGAGATAGTCTTAATTGTATATGGTTGTTGTAATTGCACATGCATCATTTGTTCTGTCAAGAGTCATGTTCTCTAGTTGAGAGTGGGGACTAGTGACTTGTCCCAAGCTCAAAGAGGGGGCTTATGGATTTATAAAGGGGATCTGATTCTAAGAGAATCAAATATTGAGTTGGTACCACATGCATCATGCATTGTATTGAGTTGCATTCGAGTCACATATGTCAAAGTGGAATTATTGGAATTGGTGTACAATATGTGATATTGATGTGAATGTTACATTTGTAGTATTTGTGATTAACTATCATTTGAATTGTGGAATCGTGGATGTTTACTTGTGAATAGCATGGCTACTTGAATGGTAACTTGTTGATGAAACTCTTGAAGTTTGAGAATAATTATGTTATGCATGTATAATATTGATTATATATCATCTTATATTTCGATAATTAAGTGAGTTCTCACCCTTTTGTTGGAATGGTGTTTTGTACGATATCACTCAGGTACCGAAGAGTAGAGGTGCCCGTTGCTTTCGAAGACTTAGCCGAGGAGCTTTATTTTCCGTTTATCGTTTGTTAGGTATAGATGGAACTCATGCTCTGGTTATGTAACACTTTGGGGGTTATCGTTTGATTCATGTTTATGGTTGTTGAGACATATTGTATTACTCTCTTTACATTTCGAACATGTTGAATTATGTGATGTGGCCATAGTGCCTAAATTTTATGCATGATTATATGCTATGAGATCTAATGATTGGTATCGCTTTATTATTCTATTGTGATGTGCATATGAAACATGATAATTAAACGGTGTGTTATGAATATGACAGATGCATTATTTCATTTTGTTTTGGTTCGTTGTAATTTTTTAATACATGTAATGCCCTCTTTGATATGCATGTTTTTTACTCTGATTATGTGAAATAATTACCGTGGAGTTTAAAGGGTGTTACAGTTTTCCTATTGGCCTAGGTGTCAACCGAGGGGATAGCCTAAGTAGTTTTTCTACTAGTTCACTTTTCAACTAAGAGGATCGATTGGTGTTTTTCTATCGGTTCACCCTTCATCCAAAGGAGTAGGTAAATTTAATGTTTTACAAATAAAAATAAAAAAGTTATTGGGGGATGAAACTGAAAGACATGTAAAGCAAAAAAAAATCCTATCGATCCACAAGAAACTAGTAATAGGTTATAGTTTTCATATTGGTTCAATATTTTAAAAATGCTACCATATTATATTTTCACCTCGGTCAAATATTCCTTCGATGTGAAATCTCATTAAAAATTATATATTTCACTGAAGCCACAATTAAATAATTACTAACATAGTTTAAAATCCTACTAGCTCTAATACATACTCGAGACTTGAATCTAATTTAAGTATCGGTCACACGATTAACTCCTAATTAGTTATTCACACTACTATTTAAAAATAAGTCCCATAAATATTGAATAATTTTTTAAATGATAAAAATTCTCTTAAATAAAATTATTCAAGTAAATAAATAAATAATTTGAAAATATTAAGTCTTTCAACTTTTCTTAAAGTCAAAGAAAATACCCTATTATCTTTCATAAAGCTAATTCTTAACAGATTAATATTAAATAAATTACAAGAAAATTCTCATACTTGAATAACCAAACAAAAAACAAAATCTCACTAAAATAAAGCTCCACCATTCAATTTATAAATAAAAGTTGAAGTCTTCTTAGAAAAATTTATTCGGCATCCCTACATACCACCTTTTAATTTATTTATGAGTTGCAAACTAATGCATGATAGGCAAAATACTCTTTTTGGTCCCTTATGTTAACCTCGAGGTTCATTTTGGTCCCTTAACTACAAAAAGTTTCATATTGGTCCCTTAACTCTTCAAAAGGTGTCATTTTAGTCCTTTTTGTCACTTTAGCGATGGAAAAAACTCAAAAATTGGTCGTTAAATCAGTCGCTAATATGACAAAAAGGACTAAAATGACACATTTTGAAGAGTTAAGGGATCAATATGACACTTTTTGAAGTTAAGGGACCAAAAAGGATATTTTGCCTGCATGATACTATTGAAACAGAAGACAACTTGATTCGAAGAGGAATGTATATGTTTTCGAGCTGCTCTTTGCAATCATGATGTGGAAACTACATATCACTTATTTCTTATATGCATATATACTTTACTTTTCTGGAATCGGATGGAGCAATTATTTTACATGGAATTGTTTGGGTTCATAAATTGAATCGGAGTTTTGACAGGTTGACCAAAAATCTATAAGATTTTATAACGGACATATCTCCAACCTTAGCAAGCTTTTAATCGAGCTAGGAATACAAACTAAACCAGGGTTTTACAAGGATAACCATGAACCAACTTAAGATTTTAATATATTGAACTCAAATTAAATAAAGCTTTTGAACGGGCCGAGCCTTCAAACTAAACCCGTGACTTATTAACTTAATCCCTAAACCAAAGCTTTTAAAGGGTTTAGCTTCAAACCCAAGTAAACCATTTCTAATTGGATAAATTATTCAACTAAGGTAAAAGTATTCCTTGGTAAATTTTTAAACTACCATTCCAAAATTACACAAATGTCTCACTTACAAAAGACCATTCCTTAAAGCACAACGACTACATTTCTAAGTGAGAAAAGTGAGAAAATGCTTTTAGAGATAGAGTGAGGAGTGAGATATGATATTCACGATTCTAGATATGAAAAAATAAGGGAAGGAACATCTATTTATAAGCTAGAGGTTGGCACACAAAAAGAAAATTTTGAGGCCATAATTAATGAGCCAATTGATTGGCATAATGCTTCAATCGATTGGTTGGCCTAAAATTAATTGCTTAGAAATTTTTCAAACGAAAGAAAAGCTAAATATTGTTACCATAGAAGCTTTCCTAAACGTTTATGGAACATTTTTGTATAAACCCAATCGATTGAGTGTAAGTGTCAATCTATTGATCAGTACATAAAATTCCCAAAACTTTTCGGACAAATCCAAATTAAAATGGAATGGCATTAAAACATGTTTAGAAATATTTTATTTAGAAAAATAATTTGTAAAAATAGTTTTGTATGTGTGTGATTAGTCGTATAACTTTACGAGAAAACCCTTATGCTTTTACAACATAATAATCACTTAGATGCTATAGGACGAGCTTTCACATTTCCTCTCTTTCACACTTTGACGCTTCAAGACTTGTCATTTAATTCATTTGTACAAACGCTGAAGGTTGGGAAAACACTTAGAAGGGGGGTTTAGTAAGTGATTCTTTAAACAAACTTGATACAATAATAATAGACAGAACACAGTTATTTTTTATCCTGGTTCACCTTCTTATTAAGGCTACCTTCAGTCCACCCTAAACAAGGTGATTTGCCTCTCTCAACGAGGACTTAATCCACTATAATTTGAACCTGATTACACTTGCACGACCAACTGTCGTGACTCACAATACAATGCACGAGCCAAACTGCTGGTGACTAACAATCCTGCACAAACCAACTGTTTGTGACTAACAAACTTCTAAGACTCAACTAGTCCTAGACTACTTGAGACTTATGACCCAACTGGTCTCTCAAGGATTCAGTTACCACGTAACTTCTTATGACAGTGTATAATATTGCTTCTAAAAAGCTGTAATCACAACTGTGATATTTCGCTAAGTTTAAGTACAAAGTAATGAACTCTAAGAATGATATGAAACTTTGCTTCAGAGAGTTTTTCTTCACACTTGATGATTTTTCAGAATGATGATGTTCCTGTGTGTAACTGTTGTGTTGATTCAAGAGTTTATGAGTATATATAGATTCAGGATTTTTGCCCGTTAACTTCAACTCCTTTTTCCAGCATTAAATGGTTTGCGTGTTTGTCTCAGCTTTTGTTTTCTTCCAAGGATTTGCATGTGGATAGCTTCTTCAATCAACCTTGGGAATTGCACTTTTGGAGTGAAAGTACTTGTTTATTGTCTTATTGGCATCCATGCTTGGCTAAAACATAAAAGAAGCTGAATGTAATACATTGTACTCTTGCAAATATTGAAAAGAACAAAACAGGTACTGAAGCAAGATGTTACAAGTAATGTCATGACATCAACCATGACATCGCGCCTGCAGAACTAAGGAAGGAAGGTTCAGTTTGGTTTTAAAGATACAAAGCCTTATGGAATCCTATGTGGCGCAGGTTTAAAGGTCAAAGAATCAAGTCAGAATATTGAAGAATCAAATCTGAAGATTGAAGATTCAACTGTTACTAATTTAGGAGATAAATTAGGTAACTTATGATTAAAAGACCTTGCTTGTAGCAGAAGAAATCTGCTGATTTGTAACAGCAAGGAGTGCTGTGATTTCAAGCCCAAGTCCAACTAGAATTAGGTTATATATATATATATGTACATCTCTAGTTGAAAGATAAGGAGAACGATCATAATGTAGACATTAGGGTTTGTTGTGTAGGTGAACCTCCCGAGTTGTGGGAAGGTCACCATTGTTCATCTCAAAGCCCGTAGGCAAGAGATGTGTTGTTATTCTCGAAACTGTTAAGTAAGGGAATTATTGTCCTCACTCTAAGCCATTAGGTATGAGTTGAGTATTGTTCTTGAAGGAAGCTTTTAAGCAACTTCAAGATAGTTCTAAGGTGGGAGTGTTACGGCTCTTAGTCTTAGGATAATTGTGTTGGAAGTGTAACTTCTATTTGAAGAATAAACTGGTACAGTATTGATCTAGGAAGAGAGATGGTGATATCTCGTATCTAAGTGTGGTATCTTAGATAGAAGGATCATTGGGTAGTTATTAGGTATACTGTGGCAGTTGCCTGCAAACCTGAGGTTGTTTGTAAGAAAAATAATACTACTGATAGTGGACTTCTCTCCTGGCTTGGTATGCCCCCAGATGTAGGTTGTTTGAACCGAACTGGGTGAACAATTCTGTGTGTTATTTACTTTCTGCTGTGTTAATTATACGATGTCACAACATCAGGGATGACATCCGGTATTCAATTGTTAAGCAGTCTGTAACAGAACCAGTTCAGAGGTGACTCTGCATAATTCAGCGATGCAATGTTTATAATGGTTCTGTAGTTTGTATGATCTCAGATTAATCATGGTCAGAAGATAATTTAAGAGATCAGTTGTAATACCCTGCATAATATATCTGCACAGCTAGATGTCTTAACATCGTGCTTGACATCTGAGACTGTCATACCAGAATTTCAATTGGTATCAGAGCGGGCATCCTGTCTGTTTCTGGATGAGATCTTTGGGAGATACTTTCTGGTTTTATGCAAGGTAGATGATGTAATCAACAGATAGAAGAGGAAGACAACAAGTGGCAGTTGGCTTTTCTCTTGTCTTGGATTAAATTACTCTTGGGCAAGAAGGGTGATAAGATTGAAGACTCAAGAAGATGTGTGGTGCTCTAAGCTGGTTGATTGTGTGTGCTGAATGTTTTTGACTGTGATACAACATTAATAAAGAACCATGAAGGGAGCATGAAGTCTGAGTACTGAGAAAGATTGTGTTCAATGAGGAATTGAACAGAGGGTGCGCTCTTGAAGACATGAAGATGCGTCTTATGTCTTCCATTCATCAAAGTACAAGGAAACATGTGTTGTCCTGGATAAGGGGAAAGTATTACTGTTGTTGTGCTGATTGTGTTTCCAACATGTTGTTTTTCTTGGTGGAAGGTGAGATTACCAAGGATGTGTGTGATGTCACACCTCATGTGATAACTTGCTCTGCTTAATCTGGAAGTGGAAAGCAGACAAGGTACTGAAGCTTGAAGAGCAACACTATGGTCAAAAGTGGCAGCTCTTGACTTAGTGTGGATTGGAATGGGCAGATTCCAATCTGGATGGCAGTAGTGTTCTAAACTACTTTCATGTTGAAGACTTCATATGACATGAAGAGAGTTACTTGATCTTAAAGTTGTAAGATCTTGGTAACTAGGTGTGTTTGACCGGTGCCAGGACCAGTTTGTTGTGTGAACATAGGGGTGTTCATATTGTTTGGTCCCTAGAAGAGAAGGATGGACCAAACTGTAGGTCTGCTAGACCAAATTGACCAGTAGATGTTGTCCAAGAAAGTAAAATTCAGAAGATTCAAGCGGGAGTGAATATTCTTGAATCGCCTTGTTCAACATTCAACACAGTAAAAAGACTATGATAAGGTAATATCTGTTACTATCTGATCATGCAGTAGGTTTTTGGGTCTAGGGTATGTAGCTTGAAGATGAAGCAAGCTATTTGTTAGGGTGAAACCAGTTGTTATGTCCTATGTGTGTTGCTTACTATTATAAGATGTGGAGTAAGCAATGTGTTTTCTGTTAAAATGAGACTGTTTTCCGCTGCTCTAATCTATAGATCACAGTCTAAGTTATTTCAACAGAAAGTATTTTAAGAAGATTCCTACAGCCATAATTGAAGTGTCAAAGATACTTGAGTAATCTCTCAAGTCCACTCATTTTTGACATGGTTCATTATTGCTGATGAATGACTCTTGATCAAAGCCATTCATAAAATCTGCATGCGGTTTCCTGAAAGGAGGAATAAATGTCACACTAAAAGTTGTGACATCTGTGCTGGTATGCAGCTACCAGTTGAAGAACAGATGTTCTGGTGCTAAACAAATGTAGTGTGAGTACATATGTTTGGAACCTACTCCTGACCTGGAAGAGGAGACATCTGACTATGATTGATCAGGACCACGATCAATTAGTAATTCTACAACAATGTTCATACATGTGGAAATTACTCTATTTTGCTCAAAGTGCCATAACTGATTTATGAAGGTATACCTTTCTATCCCTTTATACAAATAAAATCAAGATGAGCTTATATCTGGTATTTTCTTCTGATCAAAGGAACCAGATGTATATTGTGATTCATTACCATAGAACAGTTGTTGGACACTGAATACTGTGTCTTATACATAGTGAAATATGGTTATGAGTTGTTGAACCTCCTTATGTTATATTCATAGAAGGAAGTTATGTTGAAGAATCAAGGATGTCAGAAGATCTGACTAACTCAGTGTCATGCCATCCTTAAAGTCTATTCCAGAAATCTCTTGAGGGAATCTCCTCTAGAGGTATAGACTGTGGCATCCAACATCTCATAATCAGAGTGTGAGTCTGTAGTGGTATATTGAGATGCTGGCTATCTATTCCTTGATTATGCTGATAAAAAGAACTCTACTATCTTCACCAAACTGTAATATGAACAAGCTATTAGAGATGTTAATCAAGAATCATGAAAGATGATGTCTCATCTGATGCTATAACATCATCTCAAAGTCTTCATGTGTTAAAGTTAATTTAGTGCTTATCATTGAAGACAATCTCATGGTTATACATTCTAAGTTCTTCTACAACGAGATGCAGTAAGTGGCAGACTGTATATTGTGTAGCAAGTAACTAAAGTATTCCATATTTGGAAACTGTGGCAAGTCCAAGTGAAGGATGCTTTAAGTTCAAACATTAAAGATATCCTCTGTTTGTATAAGTAAGGGGGAGTAAAGGAGTTTGAAGATCAGCAATGACAAAGTTAATCTGCATATAATCTTCATGGAAAGTCTATCAATGACTAATCTCAAAAGCAGATGAACAATGTCATATGTGATGACAGAACATAACTCACAACATGTTTTATCCTTGAAACCAGCAAGGAACATTCATTGATTTATCAACTAAAACATGTTCTGATGGTGTGTATCACTTGTTCTGATACGGTGCATATTCCAACCATTGCACAAGTTCACCTGAAGCAGAATTCTCAAATAACATCTCTTGATCAAGACATTTGTTAAAGTCTAGGTATGTTATGCATTATGCTCAGGTTTATCGAGTCTTTTGTTTCAATCTATTCTTTCTGTATTTGAGTCACTTATATTCATTGTTGAATATAAGATTAGTCCTCTGTCTAGAGTTTAGGTTATGTTTATCAATCTGTGATAAACATAGGGATTAAGGGTAGTGTTCAGATTTTGCAAAGTCTGAGGTCAATCTTTGCAGTTGTTTTTGCATAAGATCTTGTGTTTTCTTCTTGCTCTTGTTTTGAGTCTTTATTTTCTAGTCTGAATACATGTTGCTTCTTGTATTCTCAGTAGTTCAACATAGAGTTATTGTCTTTTTGAATATGTCTTGTGAGTCTATAGTCTTGAACATTGACTGTCTTGTGTTCTGAGTCATCCAACATAGAAAACTGGTTTACTATACAAGTAATTGGATGGGCCAAGTGATTTTAGTATCATAGTGTGTATCCTCTTCTGTTCCATAGAGGAAATAGAGTCAGTGAATGGAACTGTGAAGTCAAGGAGGGGTGGTCTATGGTCTATGATTCAAGAAATAAAGTGTGCTTCCCAATGTAACAGACCTGAAATGACAATGTCTGATCTGATGTCGGGACATTAAAGAATAGATTCTCCTGCATGTAATGTCATTGGTTATTCATTGAAACTGTTCTTGTCTTTAGAAACAGTCAAAAGAGGCTGGGCGGTGGTCAGTGTGTAACAGAATTCCTGCCCTCAATAAGCGCTCCACTCTATTAAAAGCCTTGACTATCGTTACTTCCTATGATTCTCCTATGGCTATAAATAAGCATATCTGCAGCAGGCTTCAGTTATCAGATCACTCAAAGATGTGTTTCCTATGTGTTTGTGTTGGGTGTGTCCAGATTTGGTATTGTGATGGGTTCCTCTATCAAAATCTAATCAGTATATCACAGGGTGGGGAAATCATGGATCTGTACCAAAGATGTTACAGAAATAACAATTACATGCATCCTCGTGTTCTGTCTTTAAGAAGGAAGACTTTAGTTGTGATTTGTGATCTGAGTTATGAACACAATTGTGATTTGTGTTCTGAGTTACAAGGGCTAGTTCTTGAAGAACTACAGTGGCAAGAATTTGTTCTCGTATCTTCTTCCTCATGTGCAGGGGGAGTTACAGGTTCTTCCACTGCATATTATGACATCGTGTTCATCTTTGTCATATTATGGCTAAAAAGGGGGAGAGAGGTTGATGCTGATTTTGCTGAGGTCAAAAGAAACAAAGGAAGATCTGAAGACAGAAGTAGAATCAGGCTGAAGATGTTATGATGTGGTCCAACCTCTGAAACCTGAAATCTGAAAGTTGAAGCAGCTGCTCTTGGAGTTTTTTTTATGTTTTTGTTTCTAGTTTTTTTATATATATGTGTTTAGTTTTAGCCACAATAAGACAAAGGGGGAGATTGAAAGTACTTGTTTATTGTCTTATTGGCATCCATGCTTGGCTAAAACATAAAAGAAGCTGAATGTAATACATTGTACTCTTGCAAATATTGAAAAGAACAAAACAGGTACTGAAGCAAGATGTTACAAGTAATGTCATGACATCAACCATGACATCGCGCCTGCAGAACTAAGGAAGGAAGGTTCAGTTTGGTTTTAAAGATACAAAGCCTTATGGAATCCTATGTGGCGCAGTTAAAGGTCAAAGAATCAAGTCAGAATATTGAAGAATCAAATCTGAAGATTGAAGATTCAACTGTTACTAATTTAGGAGATAAATTAGGTAACTTATGATTAAAAGACCTTGCTTGTAGCAGAAGAAATCTGCTGATTTGTAACAGCAAGGAGTGCTGTGTTTTCAAGCCCAAGTCCAACCAGAATTAGGTTATATATATATATATGTGCATCTCGAGTTGAAAAATCTAACGATCATAATGTAGACATTAGGGTTTGTTGTGTAAGTGAACCTCCCGGATTGTGGGAAGGTCACTGTTGTTCATCTCAAAGCCTGTAGGCAAGAGATGTGTTGTTATTCTCAAAACTGTTAAGTAAGAGAATTATTGTTCTCACTCTAAGCCATTAGGTATGAGTTGAGTATTGTTCTTGAAGGAAGCTTTGAAGCAACTTCAAGATAGTTCTAAGGTGGGAGTACTACGGCTCTTAGTCTTAGGATAATTGTGTTGGAAGTGTAACTTCTATTTGAAGAATAACTGGTACAGTATTGATCTAGGAAGAGAGATGGTGATATCTCGTATCTAAGTGTGGTATCTTAGATAGAAGGATCATTGGGTAGTTATTAGGTATACTGTGGCAGTTGCCTGCAAACCTGAGGTTGTTTGTAAGAAAATAATACTACTGATAGTGGACTTCTCTCCTGGCTTGGTATGCCCCCAGATGTAGGTTGTTTGAACCGAACTGGGTGAACAATTCTGTGTGTTATTTACTTTCTGCTGTGTTAATTATACGATGTCACAACATCAGGGATGACATCCGGTATTCAATTGTTAAGCAGTCTGTAACAGAACCAGTTCAGAGGTGACTCTGCATAATTCAGCGATGCAATGTTTATAATGGTTCTGTAGTTTGTATGATCTCAGATTAATCATGGTCAGAAGATAATTTAAGAGATCAGTTGTAATACCCTGCATAATATATCTGCACAGCTAGATGTCTTAACATCGTGCTTGACATCTGAGACTGTCATACCAGAATTTCAGGAATCCCAGAAAGCATAACAACTGATCAGGGATCAGTCTTCACTGGGCGAAAAATGCAGGACTTTGCCAAGGAAATAGGATTCAAGTTGCTAACATCCACACCTTATTATGCTCAAGCAAATGGACAAGTCGAAGCAGCAAATAAAATTATAATTGGTCTTATTAAGAAGCATGTGGGGAAGAAACCCAAGAATTGGCATAAGACTTTGGATCAAGCACTTTGGGCTTGTCGAACATCTCCAAAAGAAGCTACAAATACAACTCCTTTCCAGTTGACGTTTGGACATGATGCGGTACTACCAATCGAAATATGTTTGCAGTCAGTAAGAATACAAAGACAAGCAGACATTTCTCCCAACGTTTACTGGGAGTTAATGATGAATGAGTTGGTAGATCTAGACGAAGATAGGCTTCGAGCATTGGAAATGATTAAAAGACAGAAAGAAAGGGTATCCAGAGCATACAATAAAAAGGTGAAAGGTAAAACTTTTGTTAATAATGATTTAGTCTGGAAAGTTATTTTACCTATAGACCGAAAAAATCAGGCGCTTGGTAAATGGTCCCCACATTGGGAAGGACCTTTTCGAATCTTAAAAACATTTTCGAACAATGCTTATGAAATCGAAGAATTAGCAGAAGATCGTAGGATCTTAAGAGTAAATGGGAAGTATTTAAAGAAATATAAGCCAAGCATGTTCGAAGTTAAGATTGCAAAAACGTAGACACTTGAGGTGTCACGAAAAGCCAAAATGGTTAGCCATGTGTCAAAACACATGAGCCATATTGATCAAAATGGCTTTACATGCAGAATAACAGACTTAAAAAGGAAAAGTCTAAAGAAATTTCAAAATATTTGTCATTCATAACTTGGGTTTGCATGCATTACAAAAGATCCAAACAGGATCTGAAAGTACAAAAAAAAAAAAAAAAAGCATAAAAACCCTAAGATAAAGGAAAAAGGAAAGTTGTTAGTTAATCCTTTGGTTTAAACCCTCCAAGGACAACACGGGTGAAGCTTCAGCTTCGAACATGTCGATGGCTCCGCCCTCACGCATGCGTCTCACTACACCCTTCCTTTGAAAGATGAAAGTAAGAAGTCTTCCGTATGGGAGGCAAGTCACGTTCCTCTGCCGTTCAGTACCAATAGAGACAGCTTTCACGAGACCTTTGAATATCATCAAAGGAATGTTGATCTTCTTACCTCGAAGACCACAGAAGATGAACTCCAAATCTTCAACCAAGATGTCGTTTTCGTTGATCCTCCGAGGCTGGAAGTTGCCCACGAGCATCTGATGCCAGATCCTAACAACTCTGGCACTAAAAGGATCATTGTCCATGACGGACCTCAGCATGAGATGCGTGGTCATGTTAAAGCCATCGTCATCAAAGCGTTCCCCAGAGTTACTACACCTGATTAAGTGAGCAATGGTGGCAGGAGTAATACTGAAACGTGCATGCCGAATCTCAGAATCTATGGTGGTTCTACCTTCAGGATCTATGCGTATAGTAGCATTCATCCAAAACTCAGCCAACATGTTTGGATAAACAGCACCTTCCAAGACTTCCTCAAAGTAGAAGTCCAACTCCTGATTGACAAACAAAGTTTCAAGAGTGACAAAGTGGCGAAGGAGTTCATCCTCAGAAAGTCTGAACTCGCTCCGGATAAGGGTTTTGATTTCATTGAAAGAGAGGATTTCGGCCATTATGAAAAAAGAGAAGAAGGTTTTGGAGGAAGAAAAATGGTTTCTCTTTTCTGAGTTTAGGAAAGAAGAGAATGAGTGAATGAAGAAAATAAGGGTGATATTGGACCTTTATATAGAAAGGGAATACTAAAGGTTGGTTTAGTTTCTTAATAATTGATTAGACTGCAGTTGGTTTTTCCAAAGAGAGGAGTTATTACATCCGCCGTTTCCCGCCCTTGGAAGTTGAACAGCAATCATGAAACTGATTCACACACGTCTTGAAATGACGTTTTGAAAAAGTAACGTTATTGTTTAGTCATGATTAGGGCTAAAGAAGTAGAAACGTCAAGTCCAAAGGCTAAGAGGTCGCGAAGAGTATTCGGAGTTTACATGTTGCATTAATGAAGAGTATTGTGGAGGATCTGAAAATATATTTTGACAAGAGATTGAAAAGATTTGCTAAGAAATAGTGCTGATAAATATTATATTTAAACGAAGGGAGAAGTTAAGCATATAAATAAGTGCTTTTACAAAATATATGAGGTTTCGATTACAAATAAGAACGCAACAGATAATAAGGTTCGAAGCAGCTAGTTGAAACCCTCAGGGAGGTTATTCTTGATCTTTGAATATTGTGACTCCCAAGAAGTCATACGGAGTTCAATCACCGATCGTTGTTTCTTCAACCTTTCGATCTCAGGAATCAATTTTTGAGCAGCCTCGAAATGTGTGATCCCTGATTGTACTATTTCGACCAACTCCTTTTGGTTGGATTGTTGGATGGTTGCCTGGCTGCGTTCAGCTTCCTTGATTTTCTCCTCAAGTGCCTTTATCTCTTGTTTCCAGATCTTGATATTTTTTGCATGATCATCAAAGGCCTTCTGGTCTTCTGATTGCTTAAGTTTGAGGACCTCGCCTCGTTGGGTTGCATCTACTGCAGAATTCCATGAAGAATCACGGGAGGCCATTGCTTCAGATAACTCTCTTTCGATACTTCGTTTTCGAAGGATATCAGCTTGAAGTTGCTCAACCAGAGAGCCTAACAGAACAAGTACGTCTGAGACTGTTGTGGAGACTTGAAGTAAATCTACTTTTTTCAAAAGTTGATGTAAACCATGACTCTTAAGAGGATCCCGAATGAGGAGATCCACAAGATTGACATCGAAGAACCGCTCTTTGATTTGTCGAAGCAGGCTAGAAGTGTCTTCTTGGTTGCCAGACCCCACAGTCGCAACTGGAATAGCGTCAGGACTTGGAGACGAAGAAGTATCCACATTCATGATAATCTTCAAGAAACTAAGAGGATCAGCATGCTTTAATTGTTCTAGCTCCGAAGGCGTAGGGGCAGGCATTGAAGTGGTCCCAGGATCAGCTTTTGTGTCAAGAGTCGAAGCTTCTTGAAAGTTTTGCTTTTCTAGTTTGGAAGTTTCCTCCATAGCATCTGATTCAGACACAGTGTCGTCACTATGATGAGGATGCAGATTCACATTGTCACTACCTGAGAGGGCGTGATCTTCGCCTTCCAAACTTTTGTCTTAATGAGTAGCTGGAGACTCATCAGTAGAATGACTTTCTTCAACGGGTTCATCGGGCAGCATAGTGTTGATGGGCTGAGCATCTTCGACCACGGGTGAAAGAGCAGGAGCTTTGTCTCGAGAAGTATCTGTGTCAGATAAAGCAGAGTTAGTCATAAGAATAAACCTGTAACAAGTTTGTCAACGAAGCTAAAGATTATTATTACCATAGAGTTTGGGAACATCAATGGTAAGACCAGGATCTTTGAAACCTGAAGTAGCAGTGCCAGCATCATCCTGCAATAACAAGGTAAAAAAGTTAATCCCATTATTTAGATAAAGTCACAAGTTAATATGCGAAAAAACCTGAAAGACCTTGGTTTGGATATTATCTGGACTTGAATTGTGACTTTCGACAACAAGTATGTTGCTAGTTGTTTTCAAAGGGGAATCTTCAGAGGACGCTTTATCAGTAGGAGAAGCAGTTTTGGAGGGACTTGCTCCCTTTCCCTTTTTCGAAGGAGTAGCAGATTTTTGTCTTTTCCTAAGTCCTTGTCTAGTGCAAGGAGGAGATTTATCCTCATCATCTGAAGCAGCGGACGAAGAAACTTTCCGTTTCGGACCAGTTGGGGGCTTCGAACTCTGAAAAGACAGATGATAAGCAAAGGGACTATTGATTACAGATTATATAAGATTAAGAACGCAAAAGGTGCGTGCCGTAGGCTTTTTATCAGGATTGAGAGAGCCACTTTCACTGGGTTTGTCGCTTTGGGATGTCCCAGGATTCTTTTGGGCAGGAGTCTCTTTGATCTTCCTCCTATGAGCAACAGCTGTAGTCGAAACTGAAATTAGTATACCAGCCAAAAAGGAAAAGTCAGTCGAAAAGATTGTCTGAATCCAAACCTTCAGGTATTGGAGTCAAGACACGAACGTGTTCGAGATCTATATGGAGATGTCCTTTGAAAGTATCCAAGGTATGCTTAGTCGGAACCACTCGTTCAGCGCGTTTTTTACTACTGTTTTGAAGATCTTTTAAAACGTTGCCACACACAAACCAATCTGGAAAAGGGGGGCTCAAAGCCACACCAAAATCCGCGCTTGGCAGTGGAGGAAATTTTGGAGGATTAAGTTTGAAAGCCACTTCATAACGTAGTTCTGGTCGAACATACGAGGGCAATTTCAACTTATCCAGTTTGGCGGAAAACTTTTCGCGCAAAGTGATTGCAGCCTCATGAACGGTCCGACTAAGATCATCAGGCCTATAGATAGTTTCAAAAAATTTTTGGAAAGCTTGTATTTCTTTAATATGAGTTGTAGTACCTTTACGAAAAGTCTCCTGCACATCAGCAAAAGCTGCAGTTAGTTCCTGCGTCAAACTATCAGCATCAAAGATTTGAGAAGTATAATAATTCGTCCACCATTGATGGAAGTCTGGTGTACAGTAAAAGGAAGGTTCGAAAGGAATAGGGGAAAGGTTGGTGACGCCAGCATATCTGTTAACTTTTGTTTCACATTCTTCTTCTGACAAGTATAAGGTGTGGAAGCACATATGACTCCTTTTCTCATATAAGCATTTTGGTTTTATTTGGACCAATCCAAACTGTCGTGAAACCAAATTTGGTTGATAGCACACAAGAATGCATTGCCCTTTCGATGGTCGAAGACGGTGGAGGAACAACCTTGGAGTCAGAAAAGATTCCCAAATTTCCATAAGCTTAGTTTGTTGATCCTGAGATGTTGGTGGGAATTTCTGAGTAAACCATTCAGGACCCTTGGTTCTATGTACAAACGGAGCCATAGACGGATCGAATTGACGACGCTGGGCAAACATCATCATATACGCTAAGAAGTATTCTTGAAGTTTCCCAGGCTCTTCTTTTGGAGTCAGGTAAGCCAACCTAGTTCCTTCAATAGTTCGATTCCTGATTTTGTCATTTTCCTCCTTGACTTTCCCTCGAAACGGAAGATGAGCTTCGAACGTAGCATTTAGCCACAGTTGCAAAAGCCAGAAAGGTCCAGCATAAAGTAAGGTACCAGATTGGTAATTCTTGGTAAGGTTTGCAGCTTCGCTAAGGTTTTCATAAAGAAATCCCAGAAGCAGTTGGCCAAGATTGAGCTTTTTTCCATTATGCAATTGATTAGCCATGCAAAGATATCTCTTTGCAACTTGTATGGATCTTGAGCAGAAAGCACATCGCGAAAGCCATAGCGCCAAGAAGGCAATATGTTCGTCATCAGAGACTTCTTCGTTCGCGGTAACATGATGTTGTTGGATAAACGCAGTATAAGTAACTGTCGAATTATTAAAGCCAATTGTGTCATCATCCATCTCAGTGGGATCGAAGTCTTCCCCAGTTGGTCGAAGTCCTGTAATCGCAGCTACATCGAAGAGAGTAGGGGTGACCATTCCACATGGGAGGTGGAAAGTGTTGTGGGAAGCATCCCAGAAATGGACCGCTGCTACTAGCATGGGTTGGTTATATGTTAAGCCTGTTTTTGATAGTTGGATCAAATCGTAGATTCCTAACGATTTCCAGTCAGATTCTTTCTTTTTCTCTACTTTTTCTAACCAGGCAAAGTACAAGTCAGGATCTTTGGCTAAAGGGAGTGACCTAAACACTTTCACAAAGTTGGTCATATAATTTAACCTAATTTTTGGCAAAGCCAAAGGGGCTACGGTTGAAGTTTCTTCAACATTAGCAGATTCTCCTGAAGGAGAGCAACCCTCTTCATTTGTGTTAGCTTTGCTCACTAATGGCCTAGTCTTATAATAAGCAGGGAAGAACCTACTTAGGGTTTGGTTATCTTCACCCGGCAATGGACCCATAAAAGCAAAAGATTTTCCAAAAAGTTCAAAGGGTATGATTACCTGGGAAGCGTAGATAGCGCGAACTTCTTCAACGTTAGGGTTTGGAATGTGTTCGTGTTCACCAGACCATGTGGTGGATTGGAGCTTTAGAGCAGGTTGAGGAACATTGGAAGATGAAGCCATCGGACGAGTTTTGAGAAATTCAGATTTGAAAAGTTTGAAGATGTTGGTTCCTTTGTTTGATGAAGAAGACGGAGAAATAGGAATGAGAAGTTGTAAAAAGAGTGCAAGTCCAAAGTATTTAAAGGTTTAACGGAAATCCTTTTTAAATCTTTTGGGTAAAACCCAAAGGACACGTGGCGAATGATGATTTAATCCAATGGCGGTCGAAAGATTCAGCCTTACTCCTAGTATATAGGAGTAATGATCAGGAAGTAAGGTCAAGGACGTGGGAATGTAAGTTATGAGAAGACATTTTGAGAATGACAAGACGTTTCGGAAACAGAGATTATCAATGATTATGACGTTTAGTCAGTAGTCTTGGAACTATCAAAAATTTAATAAGAGACGAAATCTTATGATGGCAAAAAACGCCTATTTCTGTTGATCTTCGAAACAGGCATTTATTGGGGGCAATTTGTTAGCTGAAGATTTCGTTGAACAAATATATGTGCTTCGAAGGAGTGTATGATCGAAGGCAAGGTGGTTACTGATGACCATCTCTGAGAAATATAAAATGGCTACTGATGGCCATGTTTCGATAGCAAGAAACGTCTAAGTTTTTTATGAAGGTGATGGCTACTGAAAGCTATTGGAAGGACATATCCTCGAAGACTTAGACAAAATTTATAAATTTGCTTAAGTATTATTATTTAGCGTGTCTGTTAGTAAGTGTTTATTAACATACTGCCACGCGTCGAAGATGGACTCAGGCGGGAAGATTTGAAATTCGAAGATAGTTGCGTAACTGCTTATTCACAGATGTCATCGCTGGAAGTTCTTATGAGAAACGTGGCAGCGGATTAGCGTAGGGCCGTTATGGTCGAAACTAGTATAAATAGGAGTTTTTTATGATAGAATTCCGTGTGTTCATTTTGTACAAATCACTCACATATTTACTCAAGTATCAAGCGTTAACGAGAACGAGTTCGCTGAGAAAATGTACGTATGACACCACCATCTTAATACATGAGTATTATCTTTTATTGCTTTTCGTTTTCGAATATCTCTAAATTCTTGCATTCTATTTACTTCTTGTCATTTACATTACTGTATCTTTACTTTCATGTTATTTACTTTCATGTTATTTACTTTCATGTTATTTACTTTCATGTTATTTACTTTCATGTTATTTACTTTCAAGATCTTTAACAGTTTTATGTTTTAAGATTCTTTACATTTAAACAGAATTGCATGTTACGTTATCTGCGTTGTTTACATTTTAACGTCATAATCACATATAATCAAGTCATCACTAAAAGTGTATGTTTTCAATCGAATAACATTTGTCGAAGACAACGAATCATGAACATGGTTCTAAAGAATATTGATAACAATCTAATTGACTATGTGTCCTAGGATCAATCTAGTCGATCCTGCGAGTAACCAAATCATATTTATTATAGTTTGGAGGACTAGCGGTTGTTTACCGGAAATCACCGTAAACAGGATGTCGGTTACACAGGGGGGAAGGATTAGTACGCCTCACGTTTGTCGTACTCGACTGGGTCCGCTCTTGTTAGTCTAATCTATGGGTGTTATCTAAAAGTCTAAAGCTAAAGGTCTAAAGCGAAATGCATGCAAAGAAAGAGAAAAGAAACACGGGGAAAAGAAAGAACTATTTACAAGATTGTGCTCGTTCAAGCTCTGCGACCTAATGCCTGCGTATCCTTTTCAGGAATCAGAGTCATCGTAGTTCGGCTCAAAAGTTTTGATGTATTTGTGTTTTAAAAAAAAGAACGATGTTAAACATCGCATTCCACTACTGCTCGACCTTTGGAGACTTACACAATTGTCGTGGAAAGGAATTAACATGTTTTTAAAGACAAAAGAAAATGAAATGATTGGTGTTTTTTAAAGGAAGAAAATAAATAAAAAAGATGAATATGTACAAAGATAAGTAACAAATAGGTGAAATAAGCAAATTAACCATTTAATCAATTAATTAAAAACTGATTAAATTAATTAATCAAGTTAATAAAAATCAATTAATAAACTAATCGATTTTAATTAACAATAATCAACTAATTAAAGTAATATTTAATTACTTGATTAAAAGCTGATAAGGGTGTAAAACCGAACAAAAGGATTACAATACTAAATAAATATTTTTGAGTTTTTTTATATGAAAATAAGAATCTAAATATAAAATAAACTAACAAAAATATTTAAGAAAAATTAACATAATAACAAAGAGGTGTATTCCAAAGAAAGGGGTGTGATAATAAGGAAATCAATTAGGCCTAATGAACAGGCTGGTCCAAGACAAATAAGTGAGACAAAACCCAACAAATAAGGTGTATCTGGTGCTACAGGGAGTAATGTAAGAGGAAAAGAAAAGAATTGGGCTTAACATCAAAGAGACTCGGCCCAAAGTTAATGAAAACTTGAAGAAACCCTAAAAAAGGGAAGACAGTTTCTTTATGGACCCCAACCTTCTTGAAAATCCGCGGTGAAATTCCAAAAATACCCCTATATTTTGAAAGTGTATCTCCGAAGTCACCTTTTTAAGAAAAAAAATGGTTTCGGAAGGTGCACATCCAAAAACACCTTATTTTTTTGAAAAAATTATGATTTTGGAGATGCACTTCCGAAAATACTATTTTTCCAGAAAAAAGGTGACTTCAGAGATGCACTTCCGAATTCATCCCCTTAGAATATTTCGGAAATGCACTTCCAAAATATCACTTCTATCTAACAAAACACCTCACAATCTTCATAAATTCACAACACCGAAACAAACAACACCATCGGTAACGTATTATTCCATTTTTTTGTTAATATTGCTATTGAGATTGTCGTTGTTGTATGATTGCTATTCCGTGTAATGAATGCTTGAGTTCTAAATAGGTATGTTCTAAATGGATATGTTTGATTTGTGAATTCATTGAGAACCAAGATGGAGTGTTGTATTACTATAGCATATAGAAACCAAGAGGAGAGTGAGAGTTTGAGGGATAATAGAGAGATGGTGAGTGGTTGTTGTACTTTTTTTCTTCTGGAATTTGGAAACTGAGTTTGAGGGAAACAGAGAACCGATTTAGAGTATAGAAGAGAGGGGTTATGTTTAAGAAGAACAGAGAGAAGTGATTTGATTAGAATAGAAGGTTTGGTTGGAGAAAATGAGGTTTAGAGAACCGATTGAGAGTATAGAAGAGAGGGGTTATGTTTAAGAAGAACAGAGAGAAGTGATTTGATTAGAATAGAAGGTTTGGTTGGAGAAAATGAGGTTTAGAGAACCGATTGAGAGTATAGAAGAGAGGGGTTATGTTTAAGAAGAACAGAGAGAAGTGATTTGATTAGAATAGAAGGTTTGGTTGGAGAAAATGAGGTTTGAATTGAACAGAGAAAAATGGAAAGGGTGGGATGGTACGATTTATCGTGAAGCAGAGCAAAAAGAAGATGGAAATTGTAAAGCATAGTGAGAGTGTGTTTGACTGAAAAGTATTTGGGAAGTGCATTTCCGAAACACCCAAAAATAGGTAATTTCGGAAATGCATATCCGAAAACACCATAAATTCGGTGTTTTTGAAAATGCATATCTGAATTCTAGGAAAATCTATAAAAAAATATTTCGGAAATCCATCTCCAAAACAGGAGTATTTTGAGGTTTTCAGCAGTTATCCCCACATGAGAGTCTATAAAGAAATTGTCAAAAGGGAATGCTAATCTCTCGGTCCACTCACTCTCTCAGGATATCTCCTCTGTTCACGACTCATGTTCAACCTTCATCATCTTCTATATTCTCTCAACTCAAACATCAAAATCAATTGGAACAAAAACTCAAACAAACTCACACGTCTCTCCCAATCTGACGCTCAAAAATCTTCTGATTCTCTTCCTTCAGCTTTCCACGCCTAAAAATCTCCTATGCTTCTGCTATCTATTATATACCATGTGAATCATAACATCAAACAAAGAGGAACCTCTCAATCTCTCTGTTCTATCTCGAACGAACAACAACCACACGCATCTCTCATCAAATAAAAGAAACGGAAAATAAATGGAAATCAAGCAATAACAACCATCAAGGAATGATCAAACAACAACCATAAATCACAATCCAACAACAACAAGAACATGGGAAGGAAAATACTGTCCCGAATGTTACCAGGGGAAGAGATCCATGCGAGATGAGCTGGGTTTTTTGAAAGTTTAGTAGAAACGTGAATGGCTTTTTCTTGGGGTCCCACCTTAATTGTTGTTAATTCCACCTATAATAATAATAATAATAAAAGAAAAAATTAGTAAAGTAATTAATAAAACTAATAATAGTGACAATTAAAACAAAATTAACACTAAAGTGTAAAAAGATGCTTTCAATTTTTAATGACAATTCAACTTAAAAGTTTATTTCAATTTGAATTAGAATTGAAAATAAAAAACCAAAATTAATATTTAAAAGAAATAATAATAAATAGACTCAGACCTTGAATTAAAATAAAGAAGAATGAAACTTTAAACCTCAAATTGAAATTAGACTTGAATCGGATTTTGGACACGAAACGTTGACTTTCAGGTCAAATTGCTTCGAATTATCTCGCAAATCTTGACATTCTCGATTCAATCATTGTCTTACACAATAACAATAGAGAAACAAAACATATTTTTGCAATTTTGATTAAGGCTTAGTAGACATAAAATATACTCTGATAAAATGCAATGATGTGAATGAGATGAAATCTTAGAGTAAAAATCAGGGTGCAACATATGTCACAGGATGAGAATCATGGTGAAGCTCCAGAATTATCTCAAGTTCTTAGGAGGTCTAACAGGCAGAGACAATCTTCTACAATGTATAATTCTAATGAGTATGTGACCTTGACTGATGAGGGTGAACCCGAGTGTTTTCAAGAGGCCATGGAAAGTGATGAAAATAAAAGGTGGTTGGATGCAATGGATGATGCGATGAAATCATTACATGATAATCACACTTATGATTTAGTGAAGTTGCCTAAAGGCAAAAGGGCTTTGGAAAACAGGTGGATTTATAGAGTTAAACATGAGAGCAACTCTAAGTCTCCAAGGTATAAAGCTAGATTAGTGGTGAAAGGTTTCTGTCAAAGAAAGGGTGTTGATTTTAAGGAGATTTTTTCGCCTGTTGTAAAGATGTCATCAATTAGAACCGTGTTGAGTTTGGCTGCTACTCTTGATTTAGAGGTTGAGCAAATGGATGTGAAAACGACTTTCCTCCACGGTGATTTGGAGGAAGAGATCTACATGAAACAACCCGATGGTTTTCAAGTTAAAGGCAAAGAAGATCATGTGTGTAGTTTGAGAAAGAGTTTATATGGGTTGAAGCAAGCTCTAAGGCAGTAGTACAAGAAGTTTGAGTCTGTTATGTGTGATCAAGGATATCATAAGACTACCTCAAATCATTGTGTCTTTGTTAGAAAATTGTCTAACGATGACTTCACTATCCTACTGTTATATGTTGATGATATGCTTATTGTAGGAAAAAATATTTCTAACATTGACAGGTTAAAGAAGCAACTGGGCGAGTCATTTGCCATGAAAGACATGCTAAACATATTCTTGGCATTAGAATCATGCGTGACAGAAAAGAGAAGAAACTTTGGATTTCACAAGAACATTATATCGAAAAAGTGCTGCAAAGATTCAAAATGGAAAACTCTAAGGCGGTAAGCTCTCCTTTTTCTACTCATTTCAAGTTGAGTTCTAATCAAAGTCCTTCAAGTGAAGATGAAGCGTTTGATATGAAACGTGTTCCTTATACGTCTGCTGTGGGTAGTTTGATGTATGCAATGGCCTATGCAAGACCATATATTGCACATGTTGTTGGTACTATTAGTAGATTTTTGTCAAATCCAGGTAGAGAGCATTAGAATGCTGTAAAATGGATTTTAAGGTATCTTCGCGGTACTACTTATATGAGGCTTTGTTTTGGAGGAGATAAGCATACTCTAGTTGTGTACTCTGACTCTGATATGGCTGGAGATATTGATTCCAGAAAGTCCACTTTGGGCTACATGATTAAATTTGCAGGGGGGTTGTGGCTTGGCAATCCAGATTGCAAAAGTGTGTAGCATTGTCTACTACAGAGGCTGAGTTCATTGCCATTACCGAAGCATGCAAAGAGCTATTATGGTGAAAGAAATTTTTGCAAGAGCTTGCTTTTGTTCAAGACAAATATGTGTTATTTGTTGATAGCCAAAGTGCTATTCATTTTGGTAAGAATCCAACTTTTCATAATAGGTCAAAACACATTGATGTGATATATCATTGGATACGTGATGTTTTGGATGCTAAGTTGTTGGAGTTAGCTAAAGTTCATATAGATGATAATGGTTCTAATATGATGACTAAAACATTACCAAGAGGAAAGTTTGAAGTTTGTTGTGATATCGCCAGTTTGGAGATTTCCTCCACATAGTTGTGTGGGGGAGATTTGTTGGGTTTGTGTTCCTTTCCTATGTGGAGAAAAGCCCAAATATCAATAGTCCATTTATCTAACTTATTTAAGTGGAGAGTGTCAATTTAGGGTTAAGACAGAGAGAGAGAGAGAGAGAGAGAGAGAGAGAGAGAGAGAGAGAGAGAGAGAGAGAGAAATAAGGATTCAAAAGAGAGAAAAGAGGAAAGAAACTCATTCCCATTTTTTATGCACCAGTCCCACTAAATCGACGATCCCCGATTCATTAACCGTTGGATCGGGCTAAAATTTTATGGGCGTGTTCGCAACTGATATATCTAACTTTTGACCATTCAGAATTTGAAAACAATGTCTGAGCTGAGAGATATTGGCATCGCTTTGGAGCTGCAGATTTGAGTTATTTTTCAGCTTTTTGATTCTTATTTGTAAGTTAATTGTGCTTTGTGATTTGCGGTTGTTAGTACTTGTTTGTGAATCACTTTAAAACTCTGTTGTATCCTCAATTGATTATAGTGAAGCTATTTCTTTGGTTTGGACGACTCGTGGTTTTTACTCTCAAATTGAGGGATTTTCCACGATAAAATTATCGGTGTTTTTTTGTGCATTTATTTTTCCGTCTTATTTTTTTTTATCCTCAAAATTCTTACGAGTGTGAAGAATTTTATATTTCCTGCATATTGGTCTATTAGTGTGTCTTAATTTCTTATCCACATACATAAATACTGACATACAAGTGGAACTATAAAACGAAATGATAATAAAACATGCACAAATACATGTCATCAACCAGGCAACATGGAACTTCTAATATGATCTCCTGAAGTAGCTTCCAAATTTTCATCCATACTTTGAAGAAGGGGTATTGTGATAGGATTTCTAGGATAAAAAATAAACTTGTCATTTTTTTAATTTTGTTGCTGTCTTTGTTTGTCTTTTGTAAGCTTTTAAGAATGACGAGGAATTATATTTTGTAGATTCTATTGGCAATGATTAGTTAGCATGTGACTAACTTGCTCTATAAAACAGTTATGGTATTATGCCATGTAGACGCAACCTGAATTAAAAAATCATCCGACATAAATAATTTGAAGATGATTTTATTTGAAGAATAAATACTTTACTTTTTTGTTTAATTAATAATAATATTCACAAAATTTCATCTTCATTATTGAAGTATAGAAAGATTCAACTACTACTGTGCAGAAAGAATTTATCGCATAGTTTCAAGAATTATTAAAAAAAAGTACTTATTTAATTAAAAATGTGTTAGTTGAAAGAAATAATAAAAATTAAAACTAATACACACAAATGGACTTCACGACTGCGACAAATTATTTTTATTTTGATGTTTTTCTTGTGATATCTTTGCAATAACAAATGGTGGTAAATTATTTGGTTTACATATACATACAATATAATTCTAATTTTACTTTCATATTTGTTTATAAATTAAAAATAATATTGCTCAATTTAATTGTATTTTTCTTTTAATTTAAAATATGTGATTGAACATTCCAGTGTTTATCGTACACGACTAGTTCTGTAAATTTGTGCATATACTACATATTTAAAGAATTCTAACAAATAAAATGGTAAAAATAAAAATTAACCTTATTTGTATTATAAAAATGGTAAAAATAACAATAATCCTTTTTTGTATTACCAATAGTCTTGTGTATATACACATTCAAAGGATTTTAAGAAATAAAAATGGTAAAAATAACAATAATCTTTATTTGTATTATAAAAATGGTAAAATAACAATAATCCTTATTTGTATTATAAATAATCCTTATTTATAAATAAATAAAAAACAAATGTGCAGTGTACACAGTCAAACAACACAAATAGAATTTTAAAAAATAATTAACATTCTTATAAAGAATACAACTAATACAATTCTAATTAAGTTTTTTTCTCTAAATAGCATAAGAAAAATATTAGTATTTTGAAGTGAATTCTATGAACTAAGCCAGAAAAAATCATACATTTACTTATTTATTTAATTTTACAATTTCATTTTCAACATTTTTATCCAATATAACTAGTGGAGCATTTGAGGTATTCTCATAGTTGGAGCTATACTTTTCACTTTGACCGTCTTCTTTCTCGTTTTCCTTGTTCTTCATTGTAAAAGTTTCGTGTCTTTATTCGTGATGGACTTGGATGTCTCAAGAAACGGAGATTTTGAGGACACAGATTTTGGTTTTGCCTTCAATGATTCTAAATTCTCTGATAGAATCATTCAACTGAAAATTATGAGTGATCTTATTGAAGTTCCTTCTAATGTCAAGAGTTCCTCCACATGCGCCAATCAGACCAGCCTCGACAAAAAGAAAATGGATGACTTTCAGACAGACAATGGTAATACCCTAATATTTTTTTATTCATTTCATCTTGTAGAGTTTCTACAATGCTTTGAATCAAATTTTTGTGTGATTCAATTAATGGTGAAGTCAGAGGGGAAAAAAGAGGATATTAATTGAAATTTAAATCCCAAATCTAATGAACCACGTTTCTAACAATACTATACCAAATTTAATGGTGCATCTAGTGGTCGTAAAAATAATGTTGATAAGTTCTCAATTTTGTCTACTGTCAAGTCAAGAGCAATATATGAGGTTTTTAAATATTCTTTTTATTATGAATTATGTCTAAATAAATTGCAATACTGGATCCTTGTGATTTAGATAAATATGATTTGTTTTGCATCATTATGATAGGACCCAGAACATCGACCAAACATGATTTGATGAATAGGTTATATATTTTTCTACACTTTTTTTATCTTACTAACATATGTTCTCTCGTGTTTTTGATAGCAGATTTGTTATCGGGCAAATCTGATGTAGACGACTGTACGGTGCATAAGTTTGAAGAGGATGCAAACGCGGATGTGGTTGAATTCTCCAATGCCGGTACTTGGATAATCTCTTATAAATTCTCATTTTTTATGATTTTTTTATTTATTTTAACTCGTGGAGGCATTATCTTGCAGTTGATTTACCAGTGTTTATCAAAATATTAAATTTTTTGACACTGATTGTGATGTTTGATAATTTTATTGATAATCCATGAAATTGTAAAATCTAGTAATAATTGTAAGTCATATGCTCGTATACTGATTGAATTGTTTGTGTGAAAACACAATCTTAAGCTAAAAAACACTTTTCTTTCGCTTGCAAGCTAAACAATTCTTTTTAATTATTGTTAAGTTTTCAGTTGTGTTCATTGGTTTGAGGTGGTTTATTATTAATATAGGTGATGAGGCTGCAGATCTTCACATAGACTACTCCACAATCGTTAAAGTGAAGACATTGTATGTCAACTCCTCCATCCTAGCCGCGAAGAGCACATTCTTCTACAAGGTATACATCTCTTCTTTATTTAATATATTTGAATATTTTTGGTAAATATTCTTTGCTTAGTTATGTCTATTATTTTGCAGCTCTTTTCTAATGGGATAAGGGAGTCCAAGCAGATACACATCTCCGTAAGAATCACTACATCTGGTACAAACATATTTAAAAAGCTTTTAGATTATTTTCTTAATTAGATTTGTTTTCTCCAATAGTTTGCTTACTAATGATGGTTTAATTTTCATGTTTCAGAGGAAGCTCCACTCATGGAACTTTTGAAATTTATGTACAACAGTTCTCTGAACGTGACCTCACCGCCTAACTTACTGGATGTTTTGATGGCGGCGGGCAAGTTCGGTGTGTCGTCGTGCATGAGCTACTGCATTCGGGTATTGTTGAACATACCCATGACACCAGAGTCTGCGTTGCTCTACCTATAGCTTCCTTATAGTGTCCTGATGGATGATGTTGTTCGACCATTGGTTGTAGCAGCAAAACAATATCTCATTGCCCGTTACAAGGATGTCACAAAGTATGTTTCTTTATTCAACTTAGTTTAAATAATTTATATGATATATGTTGCAGATGATATTTAAAATATGGTTGATATGTTTATAATTGTCTACTAAATTCATTGCTATTTTTTTAATGCTAATAAGTTTTATTATTGGTCAGACATCAGGAGGAGCTAATGGGGTTGCCACTTGCTGGGGTCGTGGCGTTACTATCTAGCGATGAGCTGCAGGTGGCGTCTGAGGATGCAGTGTATGAATTCGTGTTGAAGTGGGCTCGAACCCAGTACCCTAGTCTAGAAGAGAGGAGAGAAATTCTAAGAGAAAAGCTTATTCCCTTCATCCGCTTCCCATACATGACCTGCCGCAAGCTGAAGATGGTCCGGAGTTGCAACGACTTCGAACAAGAAGTCACTTCTAAGCTAGTATTTAATGCCTTATATTTCAAGGCTGAGGCACCACACAGTAAACAGATACTAGCAGCGGAATCGGCTTCCACTAGTCGCTTCTTTATTGAGAGGTCATACAAGTACCGTCCTATTAAAATTGTGGAATTCGAACTTCCACAGCAACAGTGTGTGGTCTACTTAGACCTAAGGCGACAAGAGTGTGCCAACTTGTTTCCCTATGGCCAAGTCTGTTCACAGATCTTCCATTTATGTGGTCAGGGGTTTTTCTTGTCAGCGCATTGTAGTATGGATCAACAGAGCTTCTACCATTGCTTCGGCTTTGGTTTTGGTACACATAAAAAAGACTCTGTGAACTTCAGTGCTGACTATGAATTTGCTGTTCGGTCGAGGCCAACCTTAGAATACATCAGCAAGTATAAAGGCAACTGTATATTTACCGGGGGAAGAGCAGCAGTCGGTTTCAGGAATTTTTTTTCTACACCATGGACATCGTTCATGGCTCAGGACAACCTCTTCTTTATCAATGATGTTCTCCATCTTAGAGTAGAGCTAACGATTAGAAACTAGTTAGTTTTTAATATTCTTGTAGTTTTATCGTTATGTTATTTTGTAGCACTTGTTCTTATTTCCCTTTAACCCTCTGTTATTTTAATAGTCTTAAAGAGAGTGAAACAACGTCGATGCATTGTGTTGAGTTCAAGGCATTGAGTTTACTTGAAGATGTTTGTTGAAATGGCTTGTATTTTTTTCTTCAAATTAACCGATGTGATTGAATATTCTGGTTCATCGCACATGTAGACGATTAGTTAAGTAAACGTGTCTATAGTGTATACATTCAAAGGATTCTAACAAATAAAAATAACAAATATTCTTATTTGTATTATAAAAAATAGTTTAAAAATAAAAATGGTAATTTAGCAGCATTAAACGTGAAAAATTTAATAAATTATTAATTTAAATATAAAATAGTAATTTAACATTAGAAGTAAAAAAATTAAAAACAAATTTGTAATGTACATATTCAACGGATTTCCCAAAACTTTATTAAATTCTTAATTTAAATAGAAAATAGAAATTTAAATTTAGAAAGAAAAAAATAAAAACAGATGTGTAATGTACACATTCAAACGATTTCCCAATAAAATAGTAATTTAAAATTAGAAAAAAAAATTAAAAACAAATGTGTAATGTACACAGTCAAGGGACTTTTCCAATCAAAGATTTTATCATATTTTTATTTATTTATTTATTTATTTATTTATTATTTTTGACAATTTATTTTTCAATAATTTTATTGAGTATTAATAGATGAACATTTGAGTTATTTTCATTCACATTGTTTTCTCATAGTTGAGAGTTATAACTTTCATCACTCATTTTTCTTTTTCTTCCATGCTCTTCACTTCTGTGTCACTTTATCAATCACTATCAAGAAATCAATTTAGTTGAGTCTTTAATCTTGATGAACTTGGATATTCCTAGAAATGGAGGTTATGAGGATGCATATCTTAGATTTGCCTTCAACAATTCTAGTTTTTTGGACAGAAACATTTAACTTGAAATCATGAATAATTTCATTGGAATTTTCCCTGACGTCAAGAGTTGCTCCACAAGTGTCCGTCAAACTAACCTCGGTAAAAGGAGAAAGGATGACATTCATAAACACTAATATTTTTTCTCGAAAACTCTTAACCTTTTTTGTGTTTTTTATTTTTCCAATTTTTGAGATACAAGAGGTATAATTCACTTTATACTATTCAAAAATGAGTGTTTATATATCTTGAATGGTGTTCATTTCGTGGGTGTTTATGATATTATTCTTGATATCTTCTTTTTGCTTAAATAATTTTTTTGGTACCATGGTATAAACCAAATGTTATTGTGATTCATTCAATTGGTGTACCTTCTTTGTTCATTTCAAATTTTATCTACAAATCAGAGGGGGAAAATGAGAATATGAGTTACAATTTTTGTGTTTTTTTTCTTCTAGTTGGTGAGATACAAGAGGTAAAATTTGTTTTAAAAAATTCAAAATTAAGTGATTACATAATTTGATTGTTGCTCATTTCAAAGCGCTGCGTGTTTATTTGAAAATTAATCTAGAAAAAAAGAGAATGAGTTGAAATTTAAAACTCATATCAAATGAACCACATTAGGGTTTTCACTAACTAAAAAGGAAATCAGTTTGTTCATCTAAAAAATTTCTTAAATTTCACTAAAACATCTTACATCTTCTTGGGCATCGAAAATACAACCAACAGTTTTGCATTTACAAATTTTTGTTTGGGTTTTTAAATATATTTTTCATCCAATCTAAATAACAATGAATCTTGGACCATGAACAAGTTAGCACCATTTAAATTAACTGATTTTTGGGATATGTTCATTGATATTAGAATTTTGGAAATTGGATTGCCTAAGGTCAATGAAGTCAACAACATGTCGCTGTCACGTAGTCACAATAATGAAGACCATTGGATTTCAATCCAGTAGTCCAAGTCATGGAGGCAGCATCATGCAGTTGGTCTGACAATGTTTGTCAGAATATTATATGTTTTGACATTGATTGTGATGTTTTGCATTTACAAATTTTTGTTTGGATTTTTAAATATATTTTTCATCCAATCTAAATAACAATGAATTTTGGACCATCTTCTAAGGTCCTAGAGGCATTAAGGGTCTTCTTAATGCCTCTAAAAAAATCAATTTGTCGAAATCAGTTTGTTCATCTAAAAAATTTCTTAAATTTCACTAGAACTTCTTACATCTTCTTGGGCATCGAAAATACAGCCAACAGTTTTGCATTTACAAATTTTTGTTTGGGTTTTTAAATATTTTTTTCACACAATCTAAATAACAATGAATCTTGGACCATCTTCTAAGGTCCTAGAGGCATTAAGGGTCTTCTTAAAAATCATCAACAACCAAACTTATTAAGAAACCTTTATAAGTATATTGAAAATGGAGTGGGAGATAGCAACGGGGATTCGATGCAATATACCTTATAATTATATTATCTTGGTTCTCCAAAAAAAACTCGAGAGAATGGGTTTATTATTATTTTTTATGTATAAAGAAAATCACTCACTTATAGGTTTTGTTACCTCGGTTTTATTATAACACCGAGCTAAAATGTTGTTTATTTTATTTGAAAAATCAAACATGACGCTCCCAGAATATATTATACTCTCAATTTTTAGCATGTTCAAGATGAAAGATTCGTCATAAAAAGTATTATTCGTTATAGTGTTACTATATTATAAAAGCTTTTACATTTTCAAACAATCAAAACTATAAAATGTATTGTTTTTAAATGAATTTTTATTAATTTCAAATAATTTTTGACAATTTAAAAATTATGATTAATTGATAATTTATAATGTTTCTATAATATTACTATATAATCAAAATCTAAATTTTATTTATCAATAGTATAAAACATTTTTAACATTTTGATTAAATAAAAGTTGCAAAAGTAAATCAATATTTGTAAAAAAATAATTTATACGAATAGTTTGATTAAATGTACCGATAAATAAATTTATGATTTTAAATGTATATAAAACAAATTCTATGAACAACAAACCAACAATTTAGTTGAGTCTTTAATCATGATGGATTCAAATTAGAGATGGCAAAACGGGCCGCCTGTCCCGCCCGCTCCGCCTTATGCCCGTAAAAAAACGAGCGGGGCGGGCATGCCCGCCATGTAAAATGGGCATAAAAGTCATGCCCGCCCCGCCAAGATGGCAGGTTGGAGGGCGGCGGGCTTACCCGTCTATTTTTATTTATATTTTTTAATAGATTAATAGCATTTTTTACATTTTAATTAAACTATTCACTTATTTTTTAAAACAATTTTTTATAAAAGCAACTTTTTAACAAATTTACTTAAAAAAATATTACGTATATTTATAGATAAATGCATAAAATAAATCATCAAAAATTGCAATTACTAGAATTTGCTAAAAAATGTGAGTTTTTGAGGAGGGGCGGGCTTTGACGGATGGAGGGTTTTGGCGGGGCGGGCCACGGCCCGTTTTGCAGCCCCATGTCGCTAGAAACCGAGACTCCACGTAGATTTTCATAAGCTCATTCAAAATAATATAATTAACCCACATCACCAATTAAGTAAATAAAAATAAACAAATAATTAAATAACTAATAAATTAAATTGCTAAATAAATCATAATCCTATTCTCTCTTATCATTCCCACATTTCCACCTCATGGCTTTATATAATATAACAATTTCAGTATAATTTTCGTTTAAGTATTTAATGGCACAATAAATTATTTGTGTAGGAATATATTCATCCAACACAAATAATTTGAAAATCATTTAATTTGAAGAAAAAGTATAAATACTTTACATTTTTTATTATTTCATAATAATATTTACAATTTATATTAATTTTGATTTGTTTGTAATTTCATCTTTTTATTGTACTGCAGAAAGATTCATGCCATGTAAAAGAATATAGCATAAAATTTCAAGAATTCTTAAAAAAAAAAATTATACTTATTTAATTTAAAAACTAACACACAAGGTCAAATTAAACTTCATAAAAGTGTAAAAGAATAGCCCCTAATGAAATTCTAACAAATTATTTTGATTTTGTTATTTTTTTTAGATTTTTTGCATCACAAATAATGATAAGTTTTGTATACATATATACTACATTATTCTAATTATACTTTTATGTTTATTTGCAAGAAAATTTAAAAAAAATTATATTGCTCATTTGACTCTTTTTAGTTGTATTATATTTTTTAAATTTAATAGTGTAGCGGAGAAAAGTTGGGATCAAAGTCATTAGATTGACGCGACTCATTATTTTAGTAGTGAAAGTCGCCACTAGATTGACTCGACTCATTATTTTAGTAGTGAAAGTCGCCACCGCGCTTTATTGTTTCCAAAGGAAATGGGAAAAGAGTGAAATAAAACCCAAAGATTGTTTTTAAAACAAAAGCAGAGATCTTAGGTACAAGGCTTGATTATGTGAGGGGAAGGTATTAGCACCCCTCACATCTGTGGTACTCCACATGAACCTTTTTGTAAATCTATGTAAAAGAGAGTTGTGTGCAAAAGAAAGTTTGATTTTTAAAAATATGCTTGGCAAGACATTACATCTTGTGCCTACTATAGATGATTTAGTTTGGAAAGTGATATTACCTATGGATAGAAATGATAGAGTACTGGGAAAATAGTCACCTAATTGGGAGGGATCGTTCAAGGTAATACAGGTCTTTACAAATAATGCTTATGAACTGGAAGAGTTAGCCCCAGATCGACGGATTTTTAGAGTAAATGGTAAGTACCTAAAAAGGTACAGACCTATCCTTCAGGAAGTCACGATTTCGACAGCATAAAGTAAAGAGTCGAATAAAAAGCTGGAGAAAGTAACACTCGAAACTAGCATAACAAGCATAAAAAATGTGCAGAAGAAACAAGGTAAATAGGAAACAAAGCCTTATATGGGAATTGGTTAAAAAACCATAAGTCAAAATATTACAAAAAATACGCAAGAATAAAAGGCCTCACGCGGGTGGCTGCGGGAAGGAAAATTTAGAAATGCCCGAATATTTTTTGAAAGGTCCTCAAGTCGAAGTGAAGATTTGTAGTCTGATTTTCCAGAGTATCTGCCTTGGCTTTAAGCACCTTGATCTCTTCTTCGATTTGAGTCGTGGCATTGCTAACAGCAATGGCGTCCACAGCCATTTTGAGCATTTCTGCTTGAGTAGGAGCAATCTCTTGGGCAAGAGCTTCTTCTTGTTTGGTGATAAGCCCCAACTCAGCGTCCAACTCAAACATCTCCTTCGACAAGGCCTCAAGTCGAAGACGGATTTCAACAGACCTTTCCCGTTTGGGAGCTTGTTCTTGCCATTTCTGGCCCACCTGGGCCCTTAACCCTTCGATTACCACTTTCGTCTTTATCACGGTGTCCACGTTCCTCTTCACTAGTGCTTGCTTGGTTTCGACCAACTCCTCATTCTCTTTCACAATTTTGATATTGTCAAGCAGACGAGGGAGGATTTTTTCAAAATCCACCACCATGAGCCTGCAGAACTCAGAAATCTCGAGACTCTTTAGTTGAGCAATATCGTCTAAAAGTTCTTGGCCAAGGGCCGAATCTTCACGCAGCAATTCAGGTAAGTCGGGACTGAGAGCATGCGTCAGAATTTTATCCGTCAGGTTTTTGATTTTTGTAGCCTCAGGTCCCATTTTGTCATTATGAGTTTAGGAATGGTCGGAGTCGGAGGAGAAAGTGTAATGGCTCACGAAGCTGTTCAACTGGTCTCAAGATCAACTGGTCGATCTTGCAAGTAACCCTTAGTTTAAGGCTTTGGGAAGACCAACGGTTGTTTACCAATTTCTACAGTAAACACCTACATACTTCCTTAGTGCAATGGAGAATTGAGAGCAAATGTAGTTCCACTTAAAAGGAAAACAAGAGTTTTGTTTAAAAACGGATAGACACTTTGTCGTCTCAGAGGAGAAAACTTAGCTAACCATACTTGAACATGAGAACAAGTGGATTCTTTGTGTCACAAGTGAAAGAAGGGCTCCAAATCGGATAGAGATCGACGAGTATGCCACTAACTCTTTGAAGTGGAAAAGAATCGACTATATCAATCAATATCAAGGGGATAGGGTATTACATCTCGACTATGACGACTACTCGTGCCTAATCTTTAAAATAAGATTTTAAGATAAAGCCACAAAGGGAAAAAAGATTTTAAAGAAAGTTTTATCGAAAGAGTTTAAAGAGTTTTCAAACATAAGAAGATTTTGAAAAAATGGAGTAGATTTTGAAAATTAAAGAAGGGGGAAAGAGATGAAGAGACTATCCTAAAGCATAAAGTAAAAGTGTAAGGTAAAAGAAGAGTCTAACCAACAAGAAACCAATACTTGACGTAAAGAAGTCAATGTAGATTTCTCACCCTTTGGATTACCATAACTTGCACAAAGCTTTGGAAATGCACCATAAGAACTTGAGACGAAAATTGGGCAGAGTAACAGCTGTGTACGGGTGAATTCTCAATAACAATGTCTTGGAATTAAACATCAAGGACTTTTAAAGAACCACATGCATACACAAAGAGAAATAACCCAAGGCCTTGGAGTAAACTCCAAGAACTTCCAGACAAACAAAATATAATCACAATATCAAGGTCTCAATCCAATAGTCCATCCTCCAAGCTTAGGGTATGGTAACCAAAGTCCAAGTCCTCATTAAATGTTTTAGGGTTTAAGTTTGATTATTAATATTTAAGCACAAAGTAAAAGTATGGTCCAAGTGGACAAAGGAAAAAAACGCATAAACATAAACATGATAATGAATGATAGATGGTAATGTAAAGTACAAAGCATAAAAAATAAAGACAAGATAATAAAAGGCATAAAAGTAAAGTTAATTGTTAATTGTCAATGGTTAGTAATTGGTGATCAATGGCGAGTGATTAATGAACTTAGGTTCAAAGTTAATGAAAACTCATCAGAAGATTGATAAAATCAAAACCTCTACACAATAAGTTTTCCAAAGTCGTGTACCAATTGTGATACAATCTCTGCCTTTTGATCTTTTTTCCGATATGGGACGAAATGCAGCGCTATGTTAAGAAATCGCCAAGTAACTTATATAGAAGTCACCCTACAACGAGGCCGGTCAATAACGATTTGAGTGCTAATACATGCGAGAGAAACGATATGTAAATCGTCCCCCGAAATCGATACCGCACAAAAAGAAGAGAGGTAACGATCTAATCTTCATCAAGAGCTCGAAAGAATTCCAATGATATCGAATATTTTCATTGACAGAAAATAAAGAGATGAAGAAGAAAAGGGAAACACAAAAACTCAAACTGTCATTAATATCATTATTCTAATATTATGAATTTGGTTCTTTCAAACCTGTCAACGTTCTAGATCCAATGATATTAATGAAATTAAGTCAAGATATTACAAAATATTCATAAGATCATAACCAATCATAAAGAAACAAAAACTTTAGCTAAAACAAGTAAAAATAATTCTCTTAACCATCATGGGATTTCACTTTGATGGTTCATTAGAGGAATAATAAGACCATAACCTCCACACAATGAACTCTTCAAAGCTTGCACCCATAAGTTAAGAGGGTAAGGAGATGAAGAGAGATATTGAAAAATCATGAAAAATCTAATAAAGAAATCAAGTATTTAAAACAATTTTTTTGGTATTTTATGAAAATATCTAAAACTAAATATAAAAACTTAGTAAAAATACATGCAAAGAAGGGGGTGTGAGAAAATTCGCTGGGCTTTTGAAGGAGACTGGCCTAAGATCCATTGAGCAACAGCCAAGGATGGTGAGAATCTGAACGGGTCCATATAGGGGATCCGAATGGGCTTTAAGCTGTTTGGCCCAAGAGAAAAAACACACTAATCAACCTTAAGAAGCAAAGAGATGGAATCCACTTCTTCTTTCCAACTTGACCGTACCCTGTTTCTCTCTCCTCAAATTTCTCCTCCGCAAATTTCTTTCCACGCTTATTCTCCTCTCCCACTTTTCGTTTCCCTCATCTACTCAACACCGATTCAGCCTCTCTCTCTTCTCGCGCCTCAAACTCTCCGCTTCAATCCATCCTCTCTTCCGTTTATCTCTCTGCTTTTCCACGATTTCTCTCTCCAACGGAATTTGATTCGGTGTGAATCGAGTTGTGAAGAGATTTAAGGAATTGTTACAGTTGTGTCGGTTGCGTTAATGAATGAATGGCGATGCTGATGCACAAATTGCAAGTGGTGGTGAATACGATGCGAGGTGCAGATATTGGTTCTTTTGGTGGCGATGTGAATCGGTTATTTTGAAAGTTCGGCAGGTTTAATGTGGATCTGTTATGTGTATTATGGAAAGGTGGTGAAGATGATGTAAGGTTTGAGGAAATTAGCTCTGTATTATTGTGATGATAGTGATTAGTGATGTGCAAACAATGATGTTATTTGGATTTTGCAGTGGAGAGTTGGACAATGAACTTTTTTTTTTTTTGATTTTTTTAGATGAAATGCGAATGGATGGGTATGACAGATAGATGTGATTCAACATTCTGTTATGTCAATTTGTATATAGTATACAAATTCAAAGAATTCAAACAAATAAAAATGGAAAACTAACTCAGTTATGTAAATTTTGTTTATAGTATACAAATTCAGAGAATTCTAACAAATAAAAATGGAAAACTAACCGATATCCTTATCTGTATTAAAAGAAATGGTTTTAAAATATTTTAAATAGCATAAAAATAAATATGGTAATTTAAATATTAAAAAAAAAAATTTATATGTTTTTTTCCTAATATATTGAATTCATATAAAGTAATTCTATGAATTTAGTCCTAAAATAAAAAATAACTATATATAAATTTATTTTTTTATTTTTATAATTTCCTTTTCAACTATTTTATTGAGCATAAATAGAGGGGGCATTTTTAATATCATTGTCTTCTCATATATCTTATATTGTTTAGAGCTATAACTTTTCGTGTTCGATCTTGTCTCCCTAAACTTGGTTGTGTCCCTTTATTCGTAATGGACTCGGATGTCTCTAGAAATGGAGGTTATGAGGAAGCAGATCTTGACTTTTCCTTCAACGATTCTAGTATCTCTGATAGAATCATTCAACTTGAAATCACGAAGGATCTTTTTGAAGTTTTCCCTAATGTCAAGAGTTCCTCCATAAGTGTTGATCGAATTAGCCTCAACAAAAGGAGAATGGATGGCATTCAGAAACACAATGGTATATACTAATATTTTTTCTCAAAATTTTGAATTTAATTTTGTGTTTTTTATTCTTCCAGTTGCTGAGATACAAGAGGTTAAATTTGTTTTACAAAATTCAAAAGGGAGTGATTACAAAGAGAATGTGTTGAAATTTAAAACCCCATTCAAATGAATCGCATTAGGATTGAAAAGGATAAATTTTCTACGTTAAATGTAATGCAATTATACTTCGATATGTTTTTCAAAAGTTGCGAAATTTAATGGCATATACAGTAGTTGTAATAATGGTATATTGATTTTAGAATTTTATCTACTATGAAGTCATGAGAAATATCTGAGCTTTTTCAATAGTGGATCCATGTGATTCTAGTTAAATATTATTTGGTTTTCATAATTATCACAGAGCTAGAGCAATAATATATCGTGATTTTGTGCATACTATTTTGTGTCACTCTATGCATATCAGGTTATATGTTATGTATCAAATTTTGATCATACTACCATGCTCTCTCTTGTTTTTCGTAGCAGATTTATTATCGGACCAGCCTGATGTAGACGATTGTGCCCCGAGTAAGCCTCGGGATGTAGACGCAGATGCAATGGTTGAGGCGTCCTTGGCTGGTACTTGATCTAAATATTAAATTTTTGGACACCAATTATATCTAGTTGGTTTGACAATGTTTATCAGAATATTAAATTTTTTGACACCAATTTTGACGTTTGATAATCTTATTGATAATTTATGAAATTGCACAACCTAGCAGTAACTACCAAATGTGCCCGTACACCAACTGGATTGCTTGTGTAGCCAAACGATCTTAAGCTGAAAAACACTTTTATTTTGCTTGCAAGCTAAACAATTCTTTTTAATAAATGTTGAGTTTTTAGTTTTGTTCATTGATTTGAGTTGGGTTATTATTAATATGGGTTCTAAGGATGTCAATATTAATGAGACCGCAAATCTTCACATCGACTACTCTCCAATCGTTAAAGTGAAGACATTGCATGTTAGCTCCTTCATCCTAGCCACAAAGAGCTCGTTCTTCAACAAGGTGGATGTCTCTTGTTTATTTATTATATTTGAATATTTTTTGTGAATATTGTTCGCTTAGTTATGTGTATTATTTTTCAGCTCTTTTCTAATGGGATGAGGGAGTCCAAGCAAACGCACATCATCGTAAGAATCACTCCATCTGGTATAAGCATATATAAATAGCTTCTTAGATAAATTTCTTCCTCAAATTTGTTTTCTCTAACAATTCGCTTACTAATGCTGATTTAATTTTAATGTTTCCGAGGAAGCTCCATTCATGGAGGTTTTGAAATTTATGTACAATAGTTCTGTAAGTGTGACCTCACCGTCTAACTTGCTGGATGTCTTGATGGCGGCAGATAAGTTTGGTGTGGCATCCTGCATGAGATACTGCATCAGGATATTGCTGAACATATCCATGACACCAGAGTCCGTGTTGCTCTACCTAGATCTTCTTTATAATGTCCTGATGATCGAAGTTGTTTGGCCATTGACTGTAGCAGCAAAAAAATATCTTGTTGCTCGTTACAAGGACGTCACAAAGTATGTTTCTTTATTCCTCTTAGTTTAAACAATTTATATAATTCAGTACATGGTTGGTATATTTATAAGTCTACTGAGTCATTACTGATTTTTTTAATGCAAATAAGTTTTATTATTTATAAGACATCAGGAGGAGCTGATGGGATTTCCACTTGCTGGGGTCATGGTATTATTATCTAGCGTTGAGCTGCAAGTCGCATCTGAGGATGCAGTGTATGATTTCGTGTTGAAGTGGGCTCGAACCCAGTACCCCAGCCTGGAAGAGAGGAGAGAAGTTATAAGGGAAAATCTTATCCCCTTCATCCATTTCCCATACATGACCTGTCGCAAGCTGAAGATAGTACAGAGTTGCAAAGACTTTGAAAATGAAGTCACTTCTAAGCTAGTATTTGATGCATTGTGTTTCAAGGTTGAGGCACCACAACGGAAACGAATACTAGCGGCGGAATCAGCTTCCACTAATCATTTCTTCATTGAGAGGTCATACAAGTACCTCCCTATTTAAGTTGTGGAATTCGAACATCCACATCAACAATGTGTGGTATACTTCGACCCGAGGCGGGAGGAGTGTGTCAACTTGTTCCCATCTGGCCACGTCTGTTCACGGGCCTTTCATTTAGGTGGTCAGGGGTTTTTCTTGTCAGCGCATTGCAATATGGACCGACACAGCTCCTACCGTTTCTTCGGGTTATGCTTTGGCATGCCGTAGAATGACTCTGCGAACTTCAGGGTTGACTATGAATTTTCAGTTCGGTTGACGCCAACCTTAGAATACATCAGCAAGAATCAGAGTTACCGGTTGAGTTTCAAATGTAATCCAACTTTTGCATGTTAAAAATATAAAGTTTCCTTTATACTTGCTGATGTATTCTAAAGATGGCCTCGACCTAATAGCAAATTCATAGTAAACACTGAAGTTTGTAGATTTCTTCTCTGGAATGCCAAAGCAAAAGCCGAAGCAATGATAGAAACTTTGCTGGTCCATACAGCAGTGCGCTGACAAGAAAACCCCCAGACCGCTTAATTGGAAGGCCCGTGAACATACGTGGCCAGAGGGGAACAAATTGGCGCACTCCTCCCGCCTCACATCTAAGTAAACCAGACACTGTTGATGTGGAAGTTCGAATTCCACAACTTTAATAGGGCGGTACTTGTATGACCACTCAATGAAGAAGCGTCTAGTGGAAGTCGATTCCGCTGCTAGTATCTGTTTTCGATGTGGTGCCTCAGCCTTGAAATACAAGGCATCAAATACTAGCTTAGAAGTGATTTCATGTTCAAAGTCGTTGCAACTCTGGACCATCTTCAGCTTTCAACATATCATGTATGGGAAGTGAATCAAGGGGATAACCTTTGCTCTTAGAATTTCTCTCCTCTCTTCCAATCTTGGGTACTGGGTTTGAGCCCACCTCAACACAAAGTCATACACTACATCCTCAAACGCAACTTGCAGCTCATCGCTGGATAATAATGCGACGATCCCAGCAAGTGGCAAGCCCATTAGCTCCTTCTGATATCTGGTCAATATCAAAACTTATTAACATTAAAAAATCAGAAATGATTTAGTAGACGATTATAAATATATCAACCATATCCTAAAAATTATTTGTATCATATATCATATAAATTATTTAAACTAAGAGAAATAAATACACATACTTTGTGACGTCCTTATAACGAGCAAGGAGATACTTTTTTGCTGCTACAACCAATTGCCAAACAACTTTAGTCATTGGGACACTAGAAGGAAGCTCTAGGTAGAGTATTGCAGACTCTGGTGTCACGGGTATGTTCAACAATGCTCGAATGCAATATCTCAGGCAAAGCTAAAATCGGTGTCCTCCGAACCTTCGTTCACGATTGAAGACTCAACTAAATTGGTGTTGTATATACTGTTCATCTTGTGATTGATAAAGAGACACAATTTTTTTTCAAAGAACAAGGAAAATGGAGAAGAGGATGAGGAAAGTATTACTCTAACTTTGAGTAGTAATGACATAACTCAAATGTGTTCCTCTATTTATCCTGAATAAAATTGTTGGAAAAAAATTGGAAAAAATCACAAATAAATAAATAAAAATATGATTTTATTTTTTATTTAGGACTTTATTCATAGAATTTATCTGAACTTACTTTGTGTGTGTTTGAAATATTAAATTTGTTTACAGACATACATTTAATTAAGTCAATGATATAAATTATTTCTACAATTTTTTTATTGTTTCCATTATAATAAGAATATTAATTTATTTTTCATTTTTTATATGGGTGAAATACTTTGAATGTGTACACTGTACATTTGCTTTTAATTGTTTTCTAATTTTAAATAATTATTTAATTTTTTTTTTTTTGCTATAAAAATAATTATTTAATTTTTGAATATCTTAAATAGGAATTTAATAAAATTTCGCATTTAATGCTATTTAAATTACTATTTTTATTTTTATGCTACTTAGAAGATTTTTAACAGATAAGGATGTTTATTGTTTTTATCCATTTTTATTGGTTAGATCATTTGAATGTGTATGCTATTCACAAACTTACATAATTATAATTATGTAAATTTGTGCATAGCGTACACATTCAAATGATCTAACCAATAAAAATGGATAAAAACAATAAATATCCTTATCTGTTAAAAATCTTCTAAGTAGCATAAAAATAAAAATAGTAATTTATCTGTTGGAGAGAATGTTAAAAGGAAATACATTTGAATTGAGTCAAATGAATAGTATAATTTTTTTAAAAATAAATTATAAATAAACATCAAAGTGAAATTATTAATATAGTATGCATGTATACAAAATAACTTATCATTATATGTGTGGCTGCAAGGAAAAACAACAAAATCAAATTGATTTGTTTGAATTTCAATAGCTGCTATTCTTCTGCACTTTTGTCGTTGCTATGAAGTTCGATTCAAACTTTGTGTGTTATTGGTTTGAATTTGATATAATTTCTCGCAAGTAACATGTTTTAAATAAGTTCTTTTAAAGATTTTTTAAATTGTGTGATAAATCCTTTTTCACAATGGTCTGGATCTCTTTATACACTAAAATGATAAAGATGAAAATACAAACAAATCAATATAAATAATAAGTATTTGAACTATATAGTTTGAAAGTGATGCCATAACATTTAACACCCATTTTAGATAACAATTTGAATTATATAATCTAGATCTCTTACCATATTATCAAAGGAGAATTTAAATTAATAGATTAGTTAGATCTCTTACCATATTACCATGTATGAATTTTTTTCAATTTTTTTTTTTAATTTACAGTTTTAGCTATATTTGATTTTACTTTTATTTAGTTTTAATTTATAATTTTAATTTAATTTTAGTTTTGGTTTTATTTTATTAGCTTATAATATTAATTTTAATTATATGATTTTATTTTAAAAATTTCTTTATGAATTTAATTTTGGTTTTGTTTTCTAATTCTATTTGCTTTTAATTTATTAATTTGTAAAATTAATTTTATTTGATTTTAAAAAACTATTTAGTTTTATTTGATTTTATTTTATTAATTTAAAATTAAAAAAAAGGAGGCAACCTAAAATGTGGGGGAAAATTAATTTTTTTTCACAAATAATTAGCGTAGTGTCGGTCTTACAGCGTCGCTACTACTTAAATTAATAAACAATTACACCAATAAAAAAGGAGGCACACAAAATTTAGGGTGGAAACGGAAATTTTTTGCACCAATTTTAGCGTCGGTCGTGACCTTTGCTATAATAAAACAATCAAATAACTAAAATAAATATTAATATATGTTAGCGTCGGCTTAAATCGCTGCTAAAGTAAAATGAATAAATAGAAAATAAGTAGCGTCGGCCTAGACCGACGCTAATACTAAAAATCCTAATAAAATAAATTAGTAAGTAATTTAACCTGTTAGCGTCCGCTTTTAGAAACATAAATTTGACGCTATTAGCATCGGGGTCGGGGCCGTCGCTAAATATTTGCAGCTAAAACATGATTTCTTGTACTGAGTGATTACAAAATATCACATAGTTATATCAGAATGGTATGTCAAAGTTTACCTCTAAACCTGCTTGCTTTACGGCATCAAGAGACTTTGCTTTACGAACGTCCCTCCACCACAACGAAGTTTTCAATAACATTCTACCCGGCATCACCCCACAAAGAGCCTACTTCCCCACACCATACCTAAACTCCATAAATTTGCTCCAAACCGCCTCCCTATCCGACAAAAAATACCAACCCCATTTACTCATCAAGGAAAGATTGAAAATCTCAATATTCTTCACTCCTAACCCCCCCCCCCCCTTTTTACACGGACGGCAAATCTTCTCCCAACTAACCCAACACACCTTTCGGCATCCTTCACTTCTCCCCCATTGAAAGTCCCTTTGAATTTTGACAATCTCATCCAAAACATTCCTCGGAGCTTTAAAGAAAGATAGCATAAAAATATGGATACTATTAAGAACCGAATTAAGTAAAGTAACTTTATTTCCCAACGAAAGGTGCTTGCCATTCCAACCACTCAACCTCTTTTTAAGCTTAGAAAGTAAACAAGACCACAAATCCTTCCTTCGATGGTTACCGCCAACTGGAATGCCCAAGAACACAAAAGGAAACTTCCCCACTTGACACCCCAAGAATAAAGAAGCCGCTACAAGAACCTGCTCCTCCAAATGCACACCAAAAAGCTTACTTTTATTCAGATTAATGCACAACCCCGATACCAACTCAAACCCACGTAACAAAGCCTTGACACACCATAAATTCTCCTTAGAACCATCACAAATAAGAACAGTATCATCCGCAAACTGCAGCATCATAAAGGATATATTAGAAGAAACATGAAAACCTTTGAAACTACCTTCGACCACCGCGTTACGCATCATACCTGCTAAACCTTCTGCCACCAACAGAAAAATGAACGGGGAAAGAGGATCCCCTTGACGTAAACCTCTAGAAACATCGAATTCCCTCGTCGGCAAACTATTAACCAAAATAGAAATAGAACTAGAAAAGACCGTACCTTCCATCCAAGATTACCACCTATGACCAAAACCCATGCGCTTCAAAACATATCTAAGAAACCCCCAAGACACGCAATCATATGCTTTTTCAAAATCCACCTTCAACACAAAACACTTTTTCTTACTCCTCTTAGAAAAATCCAACACCTCATTGAGCACTAGAACCCCATCAAACATTTGCCTTCCTTCAATGAACGCCGATTGAGACTTAGAGATTAACTTCCCCATCACAACCTTCAATCTAGCCGCCAACAACTTTGAAATTAACCGATACAAAAAGCCGACCAAACAAATCGATCTAAACTCATCAATTCTTTGAGGACAATCCACTTTAGGAATAAGCGCCAAAAATGAAGCTGTAGCCGCTCTAGGAAGAGAACCCCGCTTATAAAACTCCTGAACAAAGTAAAACAACTCCTTATTGACAAAGCTCCAAGTCTTCTTAAAGAACCCCAACGGAAAACCATCCGGACCCAGACTTTTCTCACAATCACTAAGCCAAATGATGTTCTTTATTTCCTCCATGGAAAACAGCTCCTCAAGAATCTTACTTTCCTCCACCGACAAAGCATTAAAACCAACTCCATCCAACACCGGTCTACCCATACAGGGCTCCAAAAATCGATGTTTAAAATGTTCATACACGTCATCTTTGATCACAGCGACATCCTCTAAAAGGCCACCATCCGAATTAAGACTCACAATATTATTCCTCCTAAATCTTCCACGCATAAAAGAATGAAAGTATTTAGAATTAGCATCCCCTTGTTGAATCCACCGACATCTAGAATTTTGACATGACATGCTTTCCCTTCTTAACATCGCCTCCCACACATACTTAGAAGCCTTCACTCTATTAGACGACAAAGTGTCACTCCAAAAATCTCCCCTCCCCGCATTAGCCACAAACAAATCGAGATCATTAAGAGTACTAACCGCTTTATCCACATTTAAATCGAGCACACCAAACACTCCCTATTCCAAGACTTCATCTTAGCTTTAAGAATATGGAGCTTCTCCTTATGAATGAACCCATATTTACCACGGATGGCCATGGCCTTCCATTCCTTCTCCACAAAGGGAAGAAACTCCTCATGATCGAACCAACACTTGAATATCTTAAAAGGTTTTGGACCCCAATCCACAAAATTACCCGCCAACCAAATCGGACAATGATCCGACAACGACCTCTCACCTACCATAATACCTTTTACTTTCCACAAATCAAGAAGGGAATATGAAATTAAGAAACGATCCAACCTACTACAAGCACTCCTATCAAGATTGAACTAAGTAAAATTGTTTCCCATGAGAGGAATATCAACTAAATCCATCCTTGTCAAGAAAGAATTAAATTCATCCGCTTCCCTTAGATTAAAGGAATTCGACCTTCCTTTTCTCTCCTTCGCACAACGAATAGTGTTGAAATCACCCTCCACACACCAATAACCATCCGAAAACGATTCCTTCACGCGACAAAGATTGGACCAATAAACTCTCTTCTTATCAATCATACAAGAAGAGTACGCATTTACCAAATAAACAGAGAAATCTTTCCAAATGACATGAACACCCACCCTCCCCCCACGAAGCTTGAAATAAGATCAAAAAGACCTAATTTCCAGAAAATAAGAAGCCCACCCGACCTCCCCACCGCCCACTTAGCACTCCACCCCACCAATTCACCCCTCCATAAAGACTCCAACCCAAACGAATCAAGATTATGCAATTTTGTTTCTTGAACAAAATACACATTGACATTAGCCACCTCTAACGTATTTTGTAAACATTTCCATTTGGCCCTCCCACCACACCCACGTAAATTGAAAGAAACAATAATCATTGAGAACCAAGTATATAAGCATCCTTCAAACCATTGTTCCTTTTATCTTGAATTTCCTTCAATCTAATTGCTTCAATTTGTTGAGAAACTGAACCGCCTCCTGACATGCCCAAACGTCTAGCTCTCGACCAAATTTCCTTAGCATTAAACCCAAGATCTTTGTTCTTCCAAAACCTCTTGTTGGATTGCACAACACCGTAATCGGAATTGACATTACCACACATGACAAAAACACCAGAAAATTTATTAGACATTGAATCCTCCTCCTCCAGTAAATTAACATTGACATTCTGATTAGGCTTATCAAACAAAACACTACTGTAACCACAAACAATATCTTTTATAGCTACAACATCATCAGAATTACAAACCTTATATTCATTACTACCATTCACCCTGGGCCCCGCGGTATCAACATAAGGAACATTGGTAAAATCTACCTTTTTACTATTGGCCAAAATAGTAGATAAATCTTTCACCTTTTGGACCTTTATATTCTTGCTAACATCACACTCCCCACCCGCATCTGTCTCCACGCTCCTACACCCTCCATCATATCCAACTTCCTATTCCCCACCTCCTTACCAAAAGAACCTGTCTCCATCACATAAGACGTGTCAGATGTCATACCCCAAAATTTGCCTTCCATATTCCATTCATAATACCTCAAAGCTCAAGAGTTTCATCAAGACACTCTCCTAAGCAAGTATCTCCTAAAGCTAGGGTTTGGTACCTTCTTGAGGAAAGTAACAAAACAAGGTCTTCAATGAAGTTCCCCATGGTCCATTATGTTTCAAGACACCACTATGACAAAAGTCAAGACTCAACTCCAAAGGTTACCTGTTCAAATAGTTCAAATGATCCACAGTCAACTGGTTTGACCTAAAAGTCAACCATGGTCAAAGCACAGTCAAACCCTCTCAATTTTGGTCAACATCAAGTGTGTGAGAATATATCCATCATTTGATCAAAGGTTGATCATGATCCATCAATAGAAACTCAGAAATGAACAAATGCAAAAAGGTTCAAATTAGGGTTTCTTTAGGAGAAAGTCAACTCAACTTTGACTGGCCATAAATTTCACAGGAACATCATAAATTCCTCATTCAAAGCCTATTTGGAAGGAAATTGGATCCTCTACAACTTTGTCTCTCACATGCCAAGGCCAGAAATGCTTCATTTGGGATATATATAGTACAAAACATTATAGGTCCTTTTCAAAAGTCAACCAAAAGCAGTTTTTTTTCAAAGGCCATAACTTCAAGATAAAATCTCCAAACTCTAATCATGTTCAAATAATTAGCCTTTAACTCTATTAACTGTCTGTCATCTTTCTTTATTTTTTAGCCATAAACCTTGACTTTAGAACGCAAACCTTAGGAAAGGGTTGAGGGTGCCTAACACCTTCCCTCGACCTGAATATAGTATCTTATCCTGAATCTCTTAGTTGTATAAAGGTTTCCTATTCGCCTTGATAGAATAGGTGGCGACTCTAAAGGTTAATTTTAGGGCAGGTTGCTACAACTGGTGTGTCTGCTGGGGATAAACACTTAATGGTGAATACTATGCTCCTATAGGTTTTGGCAGGGTTTAGGTTTGACAAATTTTTAGGGTTTGGCTAATTTGCCATTTTTAGGGTTTGTAATTATTTTTATATTTAATTTGTTTATTTGTTTATTTTTGTCTAAAAATATTTAATTGTTTATGTTAATATATTTATATTTAACTGCCTGGTTTTTATTTTTATATATGCATTGATGGGTCATATATTTGTGTTAAAACCTAAGTATGGGAGTTATCCTTAAGACCAGGGGTACTTGATTCGTCTACGAGTCTTATTTATAACTCCACTCGGAGTGGGTTGAATATTCGGAAATGTCCAAAACGAGGCTTGACTTTGTTAAGGGAAGGACTGAGTATTCAGCTGATCTCTCTGAGAACCTACCCCAAAAATTTGAACCTCATTGGATAAAATGAGTTGTTCTAAAATCCAAAGAGACAAAAAGTCTCAGAGGCTACGAACGACCCCATGCGACCCGTGTCTAGGACATACCCATGGAAATGGTAGGCTCCCTAGAGCCGCTACGTCGAACCTATGAACCTAGGGCCTATGTGATTATGTGCTATATATATGTTGTTTATTATTTGTTTGTTATTTCTTTTTTTTTTCATTCATCATACATCATGTGCATTCTTGCATCATGTCTTATTCAAAAAAAAAAAGAGAGAAAAAAAAGAGACTTATTATATTTAATCCATAAACGTGGATAAGACATAAATACGAATAAAGCATATCATTCATGGCATGCACATCATTTCCATGGCATTGAGAGAAGATTTCTCTTTTATCTCCAGAGCAAGAGATCATTGGGAAGGATAACCTAACATCCCGATCGTCTTATCAAACAAGATTTCAGCAAAAGAAATCAATGGATCAACTATAACAGAATCAAGCCGCCCTTCGTGAGGAGGTAGATCAACTAGAGAATAGTATGGAAGAGGTTAAAGGTGGTATGGCTCAGATGCTAGGATTCATGAAGGCCCTCCTAGATAAACAAGAAAAGGTAAAAGAGGTTCAGTCTGGGGATACCCTGGTTCAGGATGAGATCCCCAACGACAAAAACCCGCTGCTAGGATTTGTTTCAGGCATTGGCCCGGCTAAGGATAGACCTCGGGTCCGATCTGTCAGGAGAGCTATCCAATTCCAAGAGAAGGGAGAGACCTCTCAAGAAGGATTTTTCCCCACTCCACAAACGAAAGGGACAACCCGCACAGTTCGCATTCTTGCTAACAACGTCCCTAAGAATGATGATCACCTGGATCTACAATACAGAGTACAAGAGGTGGACAACACAAACCAAGCACCTCAGACACAACGGTCTATTCCTAACCCTGGGGAAGACTCCAAGGAAAATGAACAAATCAAGGCGCTAGAGGAGAGACTAAAAATGGTAGAAGGATACGATATCTTCGACGTGGATGCCTTCGAAATGAGCTTGGTCTTAGACTTGACTATCCCACACAAATTCAAGATTCCCGACTTCGAGAAATACAAAGGACTCACATGTCCGAGGAATCACTTGCACATGTATGTGTGAAAAATGGCTGCTTATGCTCACGATCAAAAGCTGATGATACACTTCTTCCAAGATAGCTTAAGCGGAGCATCTATTGACTGGTACATGCAATTGGAGAAATCCTATATCCGAAGCTGGAATGATCTTGCTAACACATTCTTGAAGCAATACAAGTACAACCTGGACATGGCACCCAACCGGTTGCAATTAAAAAATATGTCACAGAAGAAGGATGAATCATTCAAGGAGTATGCCCAAAGGTGGAGGGAAATGGCTTCTCGAGTCCAACCTCCCTTGATGGAAAAAGAACTGGTGGACATATTTATGGCAACTTTGCAAGGACCGTACTACGCCAAGATGGTCGGAAGCATATCTTCAGGGTTCTCGGACTTGGTTGTCATCGGTGAGAGGATTGAAAATGGGATAAAAAATGGGAAGATACAAGGGGCACCCTCAGGTTCCTATCACACTAAGAAGTCATATGACGAAAAAAAGGAATCCAACACTGTGGGGGCAATCCTGGTTAATCAGACCCCGGTACTACAACGAAAGGATCAGCAAAAGCAACAGGGTGGCCAACGCACCTGGAAGGCCAAGCCAAAACGATCATTTACCCCATTGCACATGTCATTGTCTCAAGCTTTGCAACGTCTGCTCAGTCAGAACTTGGTAACTCTGCTACCTCCATACTCAGCCCCAGCTAATCCCGCTCCTGGGTACAAGCATCATGCTAGGTGCGCTTAGCATTCAGATAGTCCTGATCATGATACAGAGGATTGTGGACCGTTGAAGCACAAGATCCAAGATTTAATTGAATAAGGGCTCATTGAGTTCAAAGATCCTCGCAAGTCTAATGCCATAGGTGGCTAGAAGGAGGAGTTCTTAGATCATTAGTTTCGTTTTCATTCGCAATTTCTTTCTATTTGTTTAAACATTGGTCTTACGACATATGCATGCATTGCTTACGTTTGTCTTGATTTATTCCTAGTGTTCTCACTGTATTTAAAACTGCGTTTTTACCTAGTTTTCTTCTTTGCAATATTCAAATCTCGTTAAAGCTGTACACCTTTAGAGGGAGAATGACGAAAATGATACCACAACTTCATACATTATGCTTTCGAACAGACCGTGTTGACGATGTCCAGGCATTGTTTCAATTCCTAAACAATGGGGATATAAGGATGTTAATCCCTCGTCAACCCCTTTGATCCTAAAGAAGTAGGAGTTTTCCTTCATATAAAATAAAACCCTTAATACATAACCTGGGGTAGGGTAGCTGCTCAGTTAACTTAATTATTCCAAACTATTCCTTTGAACATAATCACCGATGGTTCCCCGTCATCATTAAGTCCGGCAGTCAATAGTCGCAAAGAAAAAGAAAGCAATGCAAGGGCCTGCTAAGTCAAAACCTATTAAGGAGACTTAGGCAAAATTGGGGCATCACACTCTCAAAGCGCCTCCTTCAATTCTTCCAAAGAAAAAGGGCTTTCAAGCTCCAAAGATTCAGACATATAAAGAAATTTCAAATTAGGAAAAAAACACACTGGTCTATTATGTTCTGGCTCCGTAAAAAAGTCGTTAAAATGATTAAAAACGGCCTCCTTTATTTCGGAAACTTCCTCTAACCTCCTTCCATTATATTGAAGAGAACACAACTTATTCTTGCTTCGTCTTCCTTTTAGAGAGCAGTGGAAAAACCTCGTGTTATTATCTCCCTCGGCTAGCCACGACTGTCTTGATTTGAGCCTAAGAAGACTCTCCTTCTTAAAGAGGTTTTCCCAAAAAACTTCCACCACTTTTGCCCTCCTTCTCACCTCCTCGTCACGCACCGTACCTGCAAAACTAGCAAACAAGTCATCTAAAAAACTCAGCTCTTCTTGCGCGCTTTTTATGTTTAAGTCAATCCATCCAAAAACTGATTTATTCCACCAAGCCAGCCGACCCTTTAGAATCTCCAGCTTTTCAACCAAACAGAAGTCCCCTCTCCCTATAACAACTATCTTACTCCATTCTTCCTTTACAAAACTGCCAAAATCCGGGTGTTTTAACCAACCATTGTTGAACTTAAAGGGTTTCGGCCCCCAGTCCTTCCTGTTATTTTTAATCCAAATCGGCGCGTGATCAGAGATTTCTCTAGCTCCTATATATTTCCCCTCGATGTTCCAATCCTCTATGAAACTCTCAGATAGAAAGAGTCTGTCGATCCTGCTCATAGATTTGCCGTTACTGTTGAACCATGTGAATTTACCTCCTATTATAGGTATGTCCACCAATTTCATTTCTGTTATAAAATCCTGGAACTGAGATATCTCCTTCCTAAGACAACGACCTCTAACCCCACCCTTTCTACCTGGGCTGAAACAGCGTTAAAATCTCCCCCGACACACCAGTCACCCTGTTGAAACTTACGGCTATACTCTACCAGCTTCTTCCACGTGGTCCTTCTATTCAAATTAACACAAGAAGCATAAACGTTTACCAGATATATCAGCTTACTATCTTTCTCCACGCAATGCCCTAGAAATCCCTCTCCTCTAAAGCTGAACAAAACCTTGAAAAAATCCTTCCCCCACATCGTTAAAATCCCTCCTGAAGCCCCTATAGCATCCATGTATGAAAACTCAAACGTGTCCTCACCCCACATTTCCTTAACCATGCCCTCATTTAAACCTGACAGCTTAGTCTCCTGAATGAAACAGACGTCCGCTTCCCCTGTTCTATTCATAAACCCTATTCTTTTTCTTTTCACTATGCTTCCCCCTCCTCTAATATTAACGGATAAAACTATCATTGCAGATTGTTGCTTCTATCTTCATGATACTTGTTATTGGTATTAATGTTGTTGTGATACTTTTGGATTTTGCGGTGGTTATCACTTTTTTGTTTATAGTTGAAATCTTGTGTTGAATGGTTTTCATCCCTAAAAGTGTCTTTAATATTTTCTGGTTTCAATCTATTTAGCATGACATCTTAATGGTTACTGTAAGGTTTAGATGATATGTATTTGTAGGTGAACTTTCTAAACTTATTTATTTATGGTTTTTGTAATTTTAAATTTTAAATTTTATCTCTCTTTGATTTATTTGTGTTGTGATGAAGTGTGACATATGCCATTTTTGTTGAGTGATAGATCAACGGATGCCATTTTTGCTGAGTGAGAGATCAAGGGATTTATCCCTCATGGGTTAGATCAACTATATAAATTTTGGAATTTTAAAATATGTTTACATGACCCTAATTTATGAGTAAGTATATAACTACTATAAACTGGTTATGTTTGTTGCAATGCAGAGATCTTGAGGTATCAGAATCAGCTTCAAAGACAGGTCTTTATTCATCCTTAGACTGCATAGTTTTGTCATTTTAAATTGAGTTACTGAACCAAAGAAGTATCTTTGTTTACAGTAGGTTCATGTTCAGCAATTTTTTACTACTAAAGAGACACTAAACAGTGTTGTAGAAATAATAAACTTGTATGAAAAACTTGAAACAGTGGCATAGATGCAAAGCTTAGATGAAGATTTAACTAAATGAATACACATTTTATGATCTTGTGAGTAATAAAAGTTAAGTGCCTTACATATTTTCAAGATGGTTATTTCATTTTGTTCAAATTTTTGTCTTTAGATTAAGACACAATCTCTCAATTTATCATTAACATTGATCATTATTCATTATTGATTTCTCTTTTTTGTTAACTATTATCTCTTGTTTAAATTTTTTATGACATATATTGCTTGCATGAATGAGTTGGAGAAAATATGGACAGAACACATTTATCTCTCCATATGACTCATTATATATTTGAATGTTACTATAATTTATAATAATATTATAGAATTTGTAACAAATATGACTTGTACAATAACTGTGTTGGATGATGGACAATTGATTCCTATTATGTTTAGCTAAAATTACTCAAAATAGTCCTATGAACAAATAATTAGTACATTTTTCATCCAAATAATTAATAGTTTTGTTTATAAAAAATCAATCAATTTTCCATTTTTAAAATTAAAATATAATTCATAGAGTTGTAATTGGGCTTGAAATTTGGGTGGCCCAACTAATAACTTCTTAAAACAATTTCTTTATCCACCCCCTTCCCTTCTTTGCAACCCCTAACAAAATTCCATAAATGCCCCTATAATTTGGAGATGCATCTCCGAAGATGTTGTTAAAGCGGTAAAGCGGCAAGCAAAAAGTAATATGTATTATTTATTACCGGGTGATATAGGTTATATCGTATCGTAGTCCACAGAGATTGGTGAGAAGAACTGCCGTTCGACTATCTCGCGTTCTAAGTTTCATGATTGGGTGCGGAAAGGTAAATGCGGGAAAAGTAAATAAAAGCAGATAAACAATCTCAATAGTCTAAGAGAAATAGTTATGGAATTGCATTTCGTTCTACCCGTCAAATACTTAAATCTGAAGATCTATCGCTCGACACTCACAATACGCATCAACATCACCGGGCATCACTCGAGATGCCACATCGGTGTCCATGTCTGTAACACCGACGAAAGCTCAACCGTACTATTCACATCAGCGATTTCTCCATCGACACAAACAACACGGAGGCATTAGACTCGATACCCACTACGATTGTTAGTCCTAAATCCATGTCTGCAACCCAGAAACTAACAGTTATCATTCCTAATCAAGATCTATGGTGTCCATGTCTGCAACAACACAAATCCAGAGCATTTAAGCAAAAAGATCAAGAACAACAACAATGATGATTTGTAAAGCGAATATATAAACGATCCCAAGATCCACAAATATACATACAATAAGAGTAGAAACATACATACAACACCCACCATTGGAATGAAGCAAAGGGAAGAGAGAAGATGAGCCGGAAAGATCTCACCGGTACAATGAAATCGAGACAGATCCATGATCAATCCACATGATGTCGCACCCAATGGTGTTTCCTAAGCCTCTAAACTATCAAAATTGGACCAGAGCCACTCCATGGGGGAAATGGATGATAAAAAACCCTAAAAAAGTGTTTTTACAACATATATACAAGTCTGAAAGTCGCAGACCGCGCTAAGCGCGCCCAGCGCGCTAAGCGGGTTGTTTTTTATTGTTCTTAAGCCCCCAGACCGCGCTTAGCGCCAAAAACCCGCGCTAAGCGCCCAACTCTCTGCCAAACGGGTCAAAAATGCTTCCAGACCCCGCTTAGCGCGGTCAAGCCCGCTTAGCGCGCTCAACAGAACAGCAAATCTTGTTTTGGTCATATCTTGAGAACCGTAACTCCGATTTGCGCCCGGTTCGAAGCGTTGGAAAGCTTATTCCATGCTCTATCTAACAATGAACAAATTGCAACCAAATTGATGAATTTGATCATCCTTATTTTGAGCCTTGTCCGCCGATGAATTGGTAAAATCGCGTGTTCGCCGCCGTGTCTTCGACACTCTATTCCTCAAAGCTTCGAACACACATAAATACCTACAAAAAGACAACAAAACTATCAAACAGTATATATTTACATGAAAACGTAACAAAACACAAACGATACACATATGCACAAAAACGGGGAATTATTCAAACGGTATTAACAAAAAGTATCGATAAGTGCCACTATTTACAAACACAAAATAACTACATTTTGGCACTTAACAACTCTCCCCAACTTGAATTTGTTTGTCCTCAAACAAGGCCAAACACTCAAAGAATCAAAAGTAAAAATCAAAGAATCAAGAATCAACAAGATTTGGAAAGACAAAACAATTGTACGGTTCAAACAAAAACGTACCAACAAAGTAAATACTTACCACAATCCTACAACGACAACATGAGAATGAAACCAATCCTAAGTACAATAATCATACAAAACATTCTAAACAAAAACAAGCTCAATAATGAATCACGCCTAGCAAAAATTCATCGGTAGATGAAAAACACCGAAAGGTGAGGACTAATGACACTCACCCGACAACTTGCAAACAAAAGACAAAATTATGCATTCATCCAAAAATAGTATTGAAAACGCAACGACACGAATCAAAAGGGCTTTAAAGGTTGTAATGCGGCTCGGTTAACAAACAAGTGATAATTCCTAAAGCTAATCGAAACAAAAATTTGCCTAAACCTAAGGGAGTAATTACTTCCACAAAGTTCCAAACAAAGGAATTTCAATCAAACTTTCTTCTTCATCACATGTTTCACACCAAACCCAATACTTATTAGCACAATCTTATTCCCAACTCTTTTTGTTATTTTCTATTTCAAAATTCTTTCTCTTTTCTCTTTTTTCTTTCTTTTTCTTTTCTTTCTTTTTCACATTTTTTTCTTTTCTTTCCTCAACCTCACATCAATCACTACATAAACAAGCAAACATCCTCTCCCCAACTTGAATTCAACCACAATATAAAGTGAATACTCCCTACTTTCTAAGGCAAGGTAAAAATACAACTAAACATCATAGTTAAAGGTTCAAGAAAAACGATAATCAAAATCCATCAAAAAGGTGAACTATGTCTCAAGTTCAAAAACAAAATGGACAATGACAAAAAGGCTCAAAGGGGCTACGAATGGTCACACACTCACAAGGTAAATTGACATTTGGCTATGGTAGTTGTGCTCAAAATCAAACAAGTGCCTTGATCACTTTCGTGCATTCACAAAATCAATACAAACGACAGATTAAACATAATAATATCCAGTTAAAACAAGAAATGTCGATCACTCGCATATGTATACAATGGAAAGCCACCTCACATTTATGGTAAAAAGGGGAAACTAATGTGATTCAAGTCATGAGAAAGTTATGCATAAAGAATGAACAATATGAAAATTATACAAATGAAAAGTCTCCTAAACATGTTATGCTATAGAAAGCGATAAACGAGTACCTTGCTATGTACAAATTCGAACAATCATTACCGCACAATTGGCACGTTGAATCAATCAAAATTGAAGAATTACCAAATGCGACTTCAAGTAATCGAGCCAAAATTTGAGTCTAAACAACAACAAAAGAATTAAAATTATAACTATAAAATATATTACTATAAAGCCTTGGTGTAAGTGGGAAAAAAGGTGAGGCAAATGAATCATTAAAAAGAATTCATTGGCCAAAAGCTACAGACCGCGCTAAGCGCGGTCTAGCGCGCTAAGCGTGCTACACCAGGAAGAGAAAAACCAGTCCAGAAAACCAAAATTTCTAGTGCGGCCTCCACTTAACACCTACACAACTCATTTACAGAAAAATAAAACAGAAAATAAAATCGTTGGGGGGCCTCCCAACAAGCGCTCGTTTTACGTCGTTAACTCGACGCCTTTTATTGTTTCGCGAATGGTAAGAACTTCCCCGCGGTACGCCAGTGCTTTCGCCTCAAACGCCACCTAAAGAAAATGTCCTGCCCAAACACTTAACAAACGAATCAAAAGCAAAAGTATATATAAGTATGTGTAAAAACACAAATATACATAAAACACAATATTTACAAAATCCTTAATTGGTTAAACAAATTGAAAAGTGAATATTTAGAATTTACGAACTATCCGAGTTCAATTTGTTTAGCCAACTTCACCTTGCTAAATAGCAAAAGTAAAGAGGAACAAAATCAAACACACAAACATGTACAAGTATGAAAACATAAACATGTATAAATATACAAAAACACACAAGTAAGGGAATATGCACAAAATATACGATATGGACATATTTACGAAACTTAAAACAAAAAACCATCGCAATGCGATTAATCTCAAAACCAATCCCCGGCAACGGCGCCATTTTGTTGAAGCGGTAAAGCGGCAAGCAAAAAGTAATAGGTATTATTTATTACCGGGTGATATAGGTTATATCGTATCGTAGTCCACAGAGATTGGTGAGAAGAACTGCCGTTCGACTATCTCGCGTTCTAAGTTTCATGATTGGGTGCGGAAAGGTAAATGCGGGAAAAGTAAATAAAAGCAGATAAACAATCTCAATAGTCTAAGAGAAATAGTTATGGAATTGCATTTCGTTCTACCCGTCAAATACTTAAATCTGAAGATCTATCGCTCGACACTCACAATACGCATCAACATCACCGGGCATCACTCGAGATGCCACATCGGTGTCCATGTCTGCAACACCGACGAAAGCTCAACCGTACTATTCACATCAGCGATTTCTCCATCGACACAAACAACACGGAGGCATTAGACTCGATACCCACTACGATTGTTAGTCCTAAATCCATGTCTGCAACCCAGAAACTAACAGTTATCATTCCTAATCAAGATCTATGGTGTCCATGTCTGCAACAACACAAATCCAGAGCATTTAAGCAAAAAGATCAAGAACAACAACAATGATGATTTGTAAAGCGAATATATAAACGATCCCAAGATCCACAAATATAAATACAATAAGAGTAGAAACATACATACAACACCCACCATTGGAATGAAGCAAAGGGAAGAGAGAAGATGAGCCGGAAAGATCTCACCGGTACAATGAAATCGAGACAGATCCATGATCAATCCACATGATGTCGCACCCAATGGTGTTTCCTAAGCCTCTAAACTATCAAAATTGGACCAGAGCCACTCCATGGGGGAAATGGATGATAAAAAACCCTAAAAAAGTGTTTTTACAACATATATACAAGTCTGAAAGTCGCAGACCGCGCTAAGCGCGCCCAGCGCGCTAAGCGGGTTGTTTTTTATTGTTCTTAAGCCGCCAGACCGCGCTTAGCGCCAAAAACCCGCGCTAAGCGCCCAACTCTATGCCAAACGGGTCAAAAATGCTTCCAGACCCCGCTTAGCGCGATCAAGCCCGCTTAGCGCGCTCAACAGAACAGCAAATCTTGTTTTGGTCATATCTTGAGAACCGTAACTCCGATTTGCGCCCGGTTCGAAGCGTTGGAAAGCTTATTCCATGCTCTATCTAACAATGAACAAATTGCAACCAAATTGATGAATTTGATCATCCTTATTTTGAGCCTTGTCCGCCGATGAATTGGTAAAATCGCGTGTTCGCCGCCGTGTCTTCGACACTCTATTCCTCAAAGCTTCGAACACACATAAATACCTACAAAAAGACAACAAAACTATCAAACAGTATATATTTACATGAAAACGTAACAAAACACAAACGATACACATATGCACAAAAACGGGGAATTATTCAAACGGTATTAACAAAAAGTATCGATAAGTGCCACTATTTACAAACACAAAATAACTACATTTTGGCACTTAACATATGTAAAAAAGGTTATTTCGGAGATGCATCTCCGAAAATACCAAAAAAATTGATTTCGGAGATGCATCTCCGAAAACACCTGCGTTGTTCTATAAATTCAAAACAGCCTCCCCCTCTTTTCATTATACCCAAAACACAAAATTTTCAACACGATGGCTCGGGCGTCTTCTTCCCGTGAGGATGAGGAGGAGTTGGGAGTTGAGGGGGAGATACCTGATGTTCACCCTGAGCCCGACGAGGATGATGCGGAGGAGGAGGCCATTGAGTGGATGGTGGACAATTTGGGTATGTAGCCAAATATGATAGATTACGAGTGCAGAGCGACGAGTGGGCCGCATATCTGGTTCTCCAACTTGAAAGAACTTTATGAGAACCACTTGGTGGCGGCAGCGGAGTTCGAGGAGGCAGGTGACAGGCTTTTTGTTGAGTATCACTGTGGTTGCGCTATGCGGTGTTGGTTCATGTTCTTGATAGGCACTTCACTCCTTGTGGACAAAAGTGCAACCTACGTCGACATGACTTATCTCCGTTATTTTATTGATCTGACTATAATTCACAAGTGGAACTGGCGGGGTGCCATTTTGGTATACCTATACCAGAAGATGAATGAAGCCTCCAACTGGAGGACCAGACAGTTGACTGGCTCTTGCACACTCTTTAGGGTACGTTTCTTTTTTAATTATTTTACATTTAATTATGGTTCATATTTTTTAACATATTTTAGTATTTGTGTTTAAGGGTTGGATCATCTCATACTTCCACCGCGTCCACGACTTCGGCATTGATCTTGCGTACGATAACGCCATGCCCACGGCAGCACGATACGTCCTCCAGAGGGGGAATAACAAGGTGGGTCCATATCGCTTGTACCTCGACCGCACTGTTCACGATGACAACCATTGGACGCCCTTCCCTGATTACGATAATGTTGTCTCATTCGACCGCATCGCATTATATTCTGGAAGGTTAGCATGTGGGACCAACACCATGGTCAGGTATCTGCCGGAGTGGTGCATGAGGCAGTTTGTACGTGTGGAGATGATACCGAGGTCTCCGTTTGAGGCTGCTCTCGACACCGTTACCCGAGTGGGCCTCACTGCTATATTTGAGGATTGGGTGCATCATTTGGTGCCCGAGGAGTATCGGCGTTTGGTGGCCACCTAGAGTTGGCACTGTGTGGATGGTTATGTGACACTGTTTTATCGGGTGTCACATCCTTTGATGACACCCGATGCTCCCGGAGATCCACCTAGGCCAGCACATGAGGAGATCTTGGAGAACCAGCAGACCGAGGATGACCATGCCACTGATCTCCTACCGATATGCTATCGGATACATATGCTTGGTCAGGATGCATTGGACAGAGGTATCATTGAGCAGGGCGGTCCATAGGAAGTTGCCATTGTGGAGAGGATGGTCAGTGACGCGGCCGGTGTGACGGCGTATAGGAGGCAGAGGAGGTCCCAAGGAGTTAGGATTAGACATACTCAGTAGTAGTTGCCTATTTATGTTTTATTCATGACATTTTGTTGGGTTGTAATATTTTTACATTTTTGACTTATCTGAACAACTACCATTGATTAATATAGCCATATTTATTATAGTTTACGTGTTATTTGATTCTATTTTGCAATTTTGCCGATTAATGTAAAATATGGGATTAATCATTGTTTTGTAAAGAAAAAGTAAAACTCATAGCATATTTCGGAGATGCATCTCCGAGACTGGTCAAAGGGTATTTTCGGAGATGCATCTCTGAAATAATTGAAAATGTGAAAATTGGTGTTTTCGTAGATGTATCTCCGAAGTAAAAGTGTATTTTGAGATTTTTGGCAGGGTCCTCACCCCATGGCCATGGGGTCTATAAAGAAATTGTTCTTCTTAATAAGAATTTAAAAACAATAAGAAAAATACTATTGGATTTAGTATTTGGACATTGGCCCAATTGCAGATGAAATTCGAAATTAATCGGTACAGTTACTCAAACCCGTTTCAACCTGAATTCAAAAAAACTAAAAGTTTAATGGATCGGAATTGAGCCTATATATGTCACTCGAGTATTGGGCCGGATTGAAGTTTTGGACCCAAACCGACTCGAACCGATGTCCACCCCTACTACATACCATGTATATTGCCATATTTAGTTATACACAATTAGAATATAACATTAAAAGAAAAAACAAAATTAAATTAGAACATAGAAATTTAGTTATGTGAGTTGGTGTATAGTGTACAAATTCGAAGGATTCTAAGAAATAAAAATGGAAAAAAGAACTACTATCCTTATTTGTATTATCCAAAATTGTTAGAAATCTTCAAAATAGCATAAAAATAAAAATGGAAAATAACAAATACCTTATACGTAGAAATACTTTATAACAATGGTTTAATTCGCTGTATATGAATAAATGCATGCAATTGCCCTCTCATTCTCATGTATATATATATATCCCATTCTCATAGTTTAGAATTATATCTTTTGCCACTCATTTTCGTTGTTCTTCTTTACGAGAAATTTCTCTGTCCTTTTATCAATCACAATATGAGCACTATCAACAACAACACCAATTTAATTGTGATGGACGAGTCTAGAAACAGAGATTTTGAAGATGCCGATTTAAGTTTTGTCTTCAATGATTCTAATTTTTCGGACAGAATCATTCAACTTAAAATCATGAAGGATGATATTGAAGTTTTCCCCAATATCAAGAATGGTTCCACAAGTGCTGATCGTACTAGCCTCGACGAAAGAAGAAAGGAGGACTTACTGAAAGAAAATGGTATACGCTAGTATTTTTCTCAAAACCCTTCTTTTAAAAAAAAAATGAAAAGTGTCTGAATATATAATTTGAGTGGTGTTCATTTCTTATGTCTGGGTTAAATATATTTTTATTTGTTTCATCATTTAGAGTTGGTACCATGCTTTGAACTAGGTGTTATTGTGATTTAATTAGTGTACGAGTTGAAATTTAAAACTCATATCAAATGAACCACGTTAAGGTCTACACAAACTGAAAAGGAATTTTTTTTCTATGTTAAATGAATGCAATCATACTTCAATGTGTTTTTCTAAAGGTGTTGTGTTTTTCTAAAGGTGTTGAATTGTTTAGGGTTACTAAGGCACAAAATTTTCAATAATACAATACTGAATTTAATGGTGGGTATACAGGGGTCGTAAAAATCGTATGTTGATTAATACTCGATTTTGAGGGGTCTGTTCATTGATTTTCAAATTTTGTCTACTGTCAAGTCATGAGCAATATTTTATTATGAGTTAAGTCTAAATATATTTCAATAGTGAATCCTTGTGATTGAGTTAAATATTATACTTTTTTGCATCATTATGATAGGAGAGAGCAATGATAAAAACTTGATTTTGTGCATAGGTTATACTTTTTGCATCTTCATAACATATGTTCTCTTCTGTTTTTGGTAGCAAATTTGTTATTGGACAAAGCTGATGTAGATGATGGTGTGCTGAGTGAGCCTCAAAAGGATGCAAATGTTGAAGTGCCCGCAATTGGTACTTAGATAACTTACAAAAATCATATCGTTTGTGATTTTTATTTTATTTTAAGAAATACCACAGTTCAAGTCATGAACGCAACATCTTACCGTTGGTTTGACAATGTTTATCAGAATTTTAATTTTTTTTACATTAATTGTGATGAATGATAATCTTCTTGATACATGGAGCACAATCTAGAAGTAATTGTGAATCGTGTCGGTACATTGATTGAATTGCTTATGTAGCAACACAGTCTTAAGCTTAAAAACATGTTTCTTTTGCTTGCAAGCTAAACACATCGTTTCAATGAATGTTAAGTTTTCAGTTCTACTCACTGGTTAGAGTTGGGTTATTATTAATATAGGTGATGAGGTTGGCAATGCTGATGTGACTGCAAATTTTCATATGGACTACTCTGCAGTCGTTAAAGAGAAGACATTGTATGTCAGCTCCTCCATCCTAGCCGAGAAGAGCTCGTTCTTCTACAAGGTAGACGTCTCTTCTTTATTTGTTAGATTTGAATATTTTTGAAAAATATTGTTTGCTTAATTATGTGTATTATTTTGCAGCTATTTTCTAATAGGATGAAGGAGTCCAAGCAGGCGCACATCACCGTAAGAATCACTGCATCTGGTATAAACATATATAAAAAGCTTTTTAGATTATTTTCTTATTCAGATATGTTTTTTCCAATAGTTTGGTTTCTAATGTTGATATATTTTTCATGTTTTAGAGGAAGCTCCATTCATGGAGCTTTTAAAATTTATGTACAATGATTCTCTATACGTGACCTCACCACCTAGATTGATGGATATCTTGATGGCGGCGGACAAGTTTGGGGTGGCGTCCTGCATGAGATATTGCATCCGAATATTGCTAAACATCCCCATTACACTAGAGGCTGCGTTGCTTTACCTAGATCTTCCTCATAGTTTCCTAATGACTGAAGTTGTTTGGCCATTGGCTATAGCAGCAAAAAAGTATCTTGTTGCTCGTTACAAGGATGTCACAAAGTATGTTTTTTAATTTATCTTAGTTTAAATACTTTTTTTAAAATATGTTACAGATGATTTTTGGGACATGGTTGATATATTTATAATTGTGTACTAAATCATCGCTGATTTTTTTAACGTTAATAAATTTTATTATTGAACAGACATCAGGAGGAGTTGATGAGATTGCCACTTGCTGGGATCATGGCATTACTATCCAGCGATGAGCTGCAGGTCGCATCTGAGGATGTACTATATGACTTTGTGGTGATGTGGGCTCAAACCCAATACCCTAGTCTGGAAGAGAGGAGAGAAATTCTAAGAGAAAAGCTTATCCCCTTCATCCGCTTCCCATACATGACCTTCCGCAAGCTGAAGATGATCCGCAGTTGCAATGACTTTGAAGATGAAGTCACTTCTAAGCTAGTATTAGATGCCTTATATTTCAAGGTTGATGGGCCACAGCAGAACCGAATACTAGCGGCGGAATCGGCTTCCACTAGTCGTTTCTTCATTGAGCGGTCATACAAGTACCACCCTATTAAAGTTGTGGAATTTGAACATCCACAACAACAATGTGTGGTATATTTAGACCTAAGGCGGGAGGAGTGCTCCAACTTGTTCCCCTCTGGCCAAGTCTGTTCACGACCCTTCCATTTAGGCGGTCATGGGTTTTTCTTGTCAGCGCATTGCAATATGGACCCGCAGAGCTCCTACCATTGCTTCGGCTTGTGCTTTGGCATGTATGAGAATGACTCTACGAACTTCAGTGTTGACTATGAATTTGATGTTCGATCGAGGCCAACCTTAGAATATATTTGCAAATTTAAAGGAAACTTTATATTTACCGGGGGAAGAGAAGCAGTCGGTTTCAAGAATTTTTTTTCCGCACCATGGACATCTTTCATGGAGGAGGACAACCTCTACTTTATTAATGATGTTCTCTATCTTAAAGTAGAGCTAACAGTGAGAAACTTGTTGGATTAGTCTTATAAATTTGCAGTTCTGATATTTTGTAGCACTTTTTTTCTATTTCCCTTCAACCCTCTGAAATAAGTGATTTTTGTTCTATCAAGTAAATTTTATTCAGAGTTTAGTGTGATTCTTTTTTTTGTGACTAAAAACGACATTCATTCTTTCAAATTGAGAGAATACATCGAATAATACAAATTCCAAATCGCTATAAACTGAAAAGGATGATTTTACAAAAAAACACACAACACTCACGTTCATAGAATATAACAGAAAAATGCCTACAAATTTGACAAATCCTAGACATATGACAAAATTGAATTGCTCGGAATATCCATGTCTTCGAGTATACACCATTGACGACGTCAAAATTATTGATTGAATATGCACCAAATCGAAACTAATTTGTCAATCTGAACCGAGCAAACACTGCACTAAGATGGGAAAACAAAATAACATTACAATATGACGTCAACCAACACAATGTCACACTAAGACGATGAAATCACGAAGAAAAAAATATTTGAAATCACTTATTTGAATAAAAAAGAAATAAAAAAGAATTTAGAGGGGTATTTTATATCAAAAATTGACCCTAAAATCTCCCCTCTTTAATGGATGAAAATAAGAGAAAACGAGGGTTGAAGAAAGAAGGGAAGAGGTTTGTGAATGATGATGTATAGTTAATAAAATAGACAATTTAGAGTGATTCTTTAAAATATCGCAAAAGTTACTTTTGAAGACATGGGTTAGAGAGTCCTGATCAACAAGCGAAACAAATGTCTTTAATTATAAGTTTTATTATTGACTTATGTTTGCATTTACTAATTTTTGTTAGGTTCTTAAGATCTTTCTTTGCTTTTTTCAATTAATTAAGGTTAAGAATTAAGATGATGAAAATGATAAGATAATTTTTTTTTCTTTTAGCTTCTAATTAGTTGCTAATAATGGGTGATCTATATTCTAATAACTTACTAATAATAAAATTTATTAGCTAAAAAATAATAATAGAGATTTTATGATTGGATCCCTCGAAAGATATTCTAAATTTTTAGCATAAGATAATCTATCTTCTAGCCAGTTACTAATAGTTTTTTATCTGCTCTCCAATTAATTTTTGATAATAAATATTATTAAATTTAAAATGTGTGTAATCTTAAGTAGAAATTTTATAGTTGGATCTCTTTTAAAATTTTAATATTTAAAAATAGATTTTGTTCTAAATTTTTTACGAGCCATACCATAAAACATAAATGTTATTTACTATTTTATGGTTGAGTAATTGTGGAAACCCTTTCCGCAGCTTACCACTTTTCTTCTCCCAAAATCCAATTTTCAAGTTTCAACATGTACATAAGTTTTTTGGTGGTGCGATGAGGTCCTTCCTCCACACCACCCTATTACCCTTGAAGATGTTCAATCATCATTGTCGATAGCTTTGATGTAGTCTTTGAGGGGTTCTCTCATAACGGCGTTGTCGCGTGTGGTTGTTGGTTTCTTCTCTTTCTCTCCTTAAGACTTATATTTTGGTTGCTTCTTGCTTCCTTTTGCTCCATCATTTTGGTTCCAACAACGGTTGGTATCGCTGGCAAATGAACGCTACAACCAGATCGGAAATCAGTTGGGTCAACTTCGGATTGTGTTTATGTTTCATCAGTGGGATTTTTTCGGCTAAGTTCTCACCAGATTATGGTTCTCTGGAGGCAGATATTTTCGCTGAAGGATTATTGTGTGCTACAATTTCTTCCAAGCTGAAGTATGGAGGTTTTTTTACAGCTCGTTCCTTTTCTCTGGTGAGTATTTTAAACGAAAATGATTTTGCCATGGTCGCATGTTTTGTGTTTCTACTGCAGAGTTGATATTCCGAGCTTTTGATTCTCAAATTGTCTCCATATATGTTGAGATATGCAAATTTCAAGATTTAAGAATGGTCTCCTCTATACTGGTGCTAACTCAAAATGAGTATTAGTCATCGTGATTGTTGTCAGTTTGAGTTATATTCGTATCATTCTATGTTTTTTATGTTAGATTGTTTGGCTTGAAAGAGACTTATTCTTTCATGCTGATTTTTTTTCTAGAAGTTGTTGGTTTGTGAATTAATATGTGGTTGATGTTGGTTCATTCGCCGTGTTAAAAAGTGGAGGCTCACACACGACTCTATTTTTTTCTATTGGTTCTCGTGCCTCTACACAGGCTCAACAACCTTATTGACTCCTCAACAATGTTCAATCTTATAGGCTTTATTGTTTTCCAACAACACTGACCCACCATCTTGATCACATATATCCTCAAACAAATCTTTAAAAGGTTAAGCTTTAAAATACTTAACAATTTTAAAACAAAAGGGACCAAACTTTAAAATACAAGGTCAATGGGTTAGGAGAATTTTCACCGGGAATAATTCTTCTCTTAACACCAAGGTTTAAAAAAAAAAGACCAAGCTTTAACAATACAAGGTCAATGGACTAAGAATAGTTTCACCGGGAATAATTCTATTCTTTAGTACCAAGGTTTAAAAACAAAAGGGTTGTTAGAACAAGATTTGTTCTGATCAATATTCTTAGTTTTGATGATAACAAGTATATGAATTTTGTATGAGATAATGTGGTACTCTAATACTATGCAATTTCCATTTCAGGAATTATATAAAGAGTATGCACAAAATCAGCGCAAGAAGCACTGACTCAGAAGGTTCAGCATGCAACATCAGAACATTGTCTGGCAAGACATCAGAAGATGGTCAAGCAGAATCAGAACATGGTCTATGGAAGCATCAGAAGAACTTGAGATCAGAAGCAGAAGCACTCAAGTTCTCATGGTATCACGCTCAGAAGCACTTCAAGGTCAGAAGACAAGAAGATGCTCTGCACCAAGCTGTTTGACTCTGATGATATTCAAACGTTGTTTACACAAACATCAGATCAGAAGCAAGTACAAGATGGCAGGCTACGCTGATTGACAAAAGGAACGTTAGAAGCTATTAAAGGCAACGTCAGTAGACACAGCGAAAGCAAGGCTCGAGGTAGTTGACAAAAGAGTGAAACATTAAATGCAATGTTGTACGGATTACGCAAAGCATTAAATGCTCCCAACGGTCATCTTCTCAAGCGCCTATAAATATGAAGTTCTGATGAGAAGCAAGGTTACCAACTACGAACTACGAAATATAACTCTTGTGCAAATATACAGAAACGCTGTCAAATTCAAAAAAGCTCTCAAACTTCATCATCAAACTCACTACAATGCTGTTGTAATACTTTAGTGAGATTAAGCTTAAACTTAAGAGAAAATTACAGTTGTGATAATAGCTTTATAAGAAGCATTGTAACTCTTAAAAGAATTTGTTTACATTAAGTTGTAAGAACTAGAGTGATCAGGTTGTTGATCAGTATACTCTAGAAAGTCTTAGAGGGTATCTAAGCAGATTGTTCCTAGAGTGATCAGGTTGTGATCAGTATACTTTAGAAGACTTAGAAGTTGTCTAAGTGGAAAACCATTGTAATCTTGTGTGATTAGTGGATTAAATCCTCAGGTGAGGTAAATCACTCCAAGGGGGTGGACTAGAGTAGTTTAGTTAACAACAAACCAGGATAAAAATCATTATGCAAATTGTTTTTATCTTACAAGTTTTAAAGCTACACTTATTCAAACCCCCCCTTTCTAAGTGTTTTTATATCCTTCAATTGGCATCAGAGTGCCGGTTCTAAGGTGCAAGCACTTAACCGTGTTTAGAAAAGATTCAGGAAGAGAAAAACGCTTCAGTAAAAGATGGCTGGTGAGGATCCTAACCCTACATCTACATCTGGCTCTGCTGAGCAATACAATGGAAATGGTAACAATGGTTATACTAGACCACCAGTATTTGATGGTGAAAACTTTGAATACTGTAAAGATAAACTTGAAAGTTACTTCCTTGGTCTAGATGGTGAACTATGGGATCTTTTGAAGGATGGTTACAAACATCCAGTGAAATCTACTAGCGTAAGGCTTACAAGACAAGAAATGAATGATGATCAAAAGAAGCAATTCAAAAATCATCATAAATGTAGGACTGTTTTGCTGAATGCTATCTCTCATGCTGAGTATGAGAAGATATCTAACAGGGAAACTGCCTATGATATATATGAGTCATTGAAGATGACCCATGAAGGAAATGCTCAAGTCAAGGAGACCAAAGCTCTTGCTCTAATCCAGAAATATGAAGCCTTCAAGATGGAGGACGATGAAAAAATTGAGAAGATGTTCTCAAGATTTCAAACGCTAACTGCTGGATTAAGAGTTATGGACAAAGGCTACACCAAGACTGATCATGTAAAGAAGATCATCAGAAGCTTTCCCAGAAGATGGGGTCCAATGGTGACTACATTCAAGATAGCAAAGAATCTGAATGAAGTCTCTTTGGAAGAGGTAATCAGTGCCTTAAGAAGCCATGAGATAGAGCTGGATGCAAATGAGCCTCAAAAGAAAGGTAAGTCTATTGCATTAAAATCTAATTTTAAAAAATGCACTAACGCTTTTCAGGCTGAAGAAGTAGATTCTGAAGAATCAGAATCAGAAGAAGAAGATGAACTGTCCATGATCTCCAAAAGGTTAAACCAACTCTGGAAGAACAAGAAAAGGAAGTTCAAGAGCTTCAGAAGTTCAAAGAAGCTTGAAAGAGGAGAATCTTCTAGTGGCAGAAGATCTGACAAGAAGGAGGTCATCTCCTATGAGTGCAATGAGCCTGGACATTTCAAGAACGAATGTCCAAAACTTCAGAAGGAGAATCCCAAGAAGAAGTTTCATAAGAAGAAGGTTCTTATGGCGACTTGGGATGATTCTGAATCAGAATCAGAATCAGAATCTGAAGGCGAGCAAGCTAACCTTGCACCGATGGCCACAGTGGATGATGGATCAGAATCTACATCAGAATCAGATTCTGAAGAGGTATTTTCTGAACTATCTAGAGAAGAGTTAGTTTCCAGTTTAACTGAACTTATGGAACTCAAGGCTCATCTTAGTATCAAATACAAAAAGCTGAAAAAGCTATTTGAATCTGAAACTAAGAAGGTGGAAGTGGAAAATTCTGAACTAAAGGAAAAAGTTTTAAAATTATCCAAAGATATTGGATCTCCTTCTGAATCAGAAAAATCCATTCCTAGTCTCAATCATATTCTGAAAGAATATGACTCGAGCTTCAGAAAGTTCCTATCTAGAAGTATTGGCAGAAGTCATCTTGCTTCTATGATATATGGTGTTTCTGGAAACAAAAGGTTTGGTTTTGGCTATGAGGGTGACACCTCACATAAATTTGAACCTGTTGATGATTTGAAAATCATATACAAGCCATTGTATGATCAGTTCAAATATGGCCACTCACATGATATTAGGCTCACTTCACATGCCAAAAGCTTTAACACTACACACACCAAGAAGCAAGTGACACAACCTAAAAAATATCATGCTGCCAAACCTAAGGAATATCATGCTGATCCTCTTGTTACTTATCATACTAAACCCAAGTTCAATCAGAACTTGAGGAAAACTAACAAGAAAGGACCCAAAAAACTGTGGGTACCTAAGGAGAAGATAATTTTTGTTGCAGATATCCTTAGCAGCAAAGAAGACAAAGCACAAAATGTCATGGTACTTGGATTCTGGGTGCTCGCGACACATGACGGGAAGAAGGTCTATGTTCCAAGACCTGGTGCTTAAATCATGTGGAGAAGTCAAGTTTGGAGGAGATCGGAAGGGCAAGATTATTGGCTCTGGAACCATAAGTATTGGTAACTCTCCTTCCATAACTAATGTACTTCTTATAGAAGGATTAACACATAACTTATTGTCCATAAGTCAATTAAGTGGCAATGGTTATGATATAATCTTCAATCAAAAGTCTTGCAAGGCTGTAAGTCAGAAGGATGGCTCAATCCTATTTACAGGCAAGATAAAGAACAACATTTATAAGATTGATCTTTCTGATCTTGAGAAGCAGAAGGTGACTTGTCTTATGTCTGTTTCTGAAGAGCAATGGGTCTGGCACAGAAGATTAGGACATGCTAGTTTGAGAAAGATTTCTCAGATTAACAAACTAAATCTGGTCAGAGGACTCCCAAATCCGAAATACAAATCAGATGCTCTTTGTGAAGCATGTCAGAAGGGCAAGTTCTCTAAAGCTGCATTCAAATCTAAGAATGATGTCTCTTCCTCAAGTCCGTTAGAACTTATGCACATTGATCTGTTTGGACCAGTCAAAACAGCATCTGTCAGAGGGAAGAAATATGGATTAGTCATCGTAGATGATTATAGCCGCTGGACATGGGTAAAGTTCTTAAAACACAAGGATGAGTCTCATTCAGTGTTCTTTGAATTCTGCACTCAGATCCAATCTGAGAAGGAGTGCAAAATCATAAAGGTCAGAAGTGATCATGTGGCGAATTTGAGAACAGATTCTTTGAGGAGTTCTTCAAAGAAAATGGTATTGCCCATGATTTCTCTTGTCCTAGAACTCCACAGCAAAATGGAGTTGTAGAGCGAAAGAATAGGACTCTGCAAGAAATGGCCAGAACCATGATCAATGAGACCAATATGGCCAAGCACTTCTAGGCAGAAGCAATAAACACTGCATGTTATATTCAAAATAGAATCTCTATAAGACCTATTCTAAATAAGACTCCTTATGAATTGTGGAAGAACAGAAAGCCCAACATTTCATATTTTCATCCTTTTGGATGTGTGTGTTTTATTCTGAATACTAAAGATCATCTTGGTAAGTTTGATTCTAAGGCACAAAAATGTTTTCTTCTTGGATATTCTGAACGCTCTAAAGGCTACAGAGTATACAATACTGAAACATTGGCTGTAGAAGAATCAATCAATATCAGATTTGATGATAAGCTTGATCTTGAAAAGCCAAAGCAGTTTGAGAATTTTGCAGATATAGATATTGATATATCAGAAGCTGTAGAACCAAGAAGCAAAGTTTCAGAAGCTGAAAGTCTCAGAAGCAAAGGATCAGAAGATCAAGTTGCTGCATCTTTAGAGAATCTCAGAATTTCTGAAGAGCCAACAGTCAGAAGATCTTCTAGACTCACCTCAGCTCACTCAGAAGATGTGATCCTTGGAAAGAAAGATGATCCTATCAAAAATAGATCATTTCTAAAGAATAACAATCAGTAGCTGTGATCAGAATCAGAAGATGAAAAGTTCTACTTAGTACAACACAGCTGTCATCAAGTATTTTCTGATGGTGAACACGTGTTTGTACGGTTAGTAAAAGCGTGAGAGAATCTGATGGGACGCTGCCCTAGGTAATTGTGTTAAATCATTTCATTTACCACGATCTCTCACCTAACGTCACTCATCATTTAATGCAATTGATTTCCTTTGATTTTGTAACTGTTCATTCTCAAAATTTTATTACATTCATTTTCAAATTCGTCTCTATAAATACATTTCAAATCATAACGTTTATCTTTTTCGCTCCCATCTCTCTTTCTTCTTGCATGCATTTTTGCAACCTTTTTGGTCTTTTCTCAAACCCTAAGCGCAAACCCAGAAATTGTTCTTGCAATCTCAGTACTGTTTCAATGGCTGCTTCATCGTCTCACAATGTTGGCTCATCTGTCCCTCTCCATCTTCAAGAAGAAAATCAGCAAATTGTTCCGGTTATCGCCTGCTCTATTCCCAAAAAGGAGTTAGAAGTTATCTGTGAACTCATGGTAGACTTTGATAGTCTCGAAGAACATAATTTTTGCCTTAAAGAAGATATCATCTTTCAAGGATGGACCTCTTTATTTGCTGAGTTCTGTGGACCGGTTTACCCAGATCTTGTAAAGGAATTTTGGGTGCATGTTGTTGTTGCTCCTAAATCCATTCTGTCTTTTGTCCATGGGAAGTTTGTGGTTGTTACAGAAAACATCCTAAGAATGATGTTCGATCTAAGAAACCCTGAGGGTGCTTATAAAATTGATCAAGGGGCTGACTGGGAAGAGGTTTTGTCTACTCTATATACAGATGTAAACAAAACAAGTCGTGTTAAGGACATGAGGGATCTCTACAAAATCTGGACCAAGATTCTTCTGGGGTGTTTCTATCACAGGAAAGGAACACATTCTGCAGATTTTGTCAACAATGAGCAGAAATACATTATGTATTGCATTGCCACTCAGAAGAAGGTTGATGTTATCTACATAATCTTCAACCACATGTGGAATGTTGTGAGGGATTCTAGAAATGCCTTCAGAATAAAGAAGTGTAATATTATTCTTTTTGGAAGAATCATTACAAACCTTCTGGTTCATTCCAAGATTGTTGAGAACTTGGAAGCTGAAGGTACCATCAAAGATCTTGTTGTTAATACTGGAAGTTGCTTGAATGCTCTCACCTTGAGAAAGATGACTGTTATTGATGCTATCAGACAAACCCCTCAACCTCTTCCTGGAGCAAGAAGCAGAAGAGATTCTATTCTTGCTGACTTTGAACCCTTCTTCAGAAGTGAGATGCCAGAAGTCAGAACCAGGTATCTGAACTCTCTCAAGGAAGAAAAAGAAGAAAAATAAAAAGTAAAAGGTGCTCCTACTAAAGGAGGTCGCAAGAAAACTTCTACCTCCAAGCCTACTGATTCAGAAGATGTTTCAGAAGCTTCTCCTGAAGTTGCTGTGAAGAAGGAAATAAGGACTAAGAGAAAACTTGATCATCCTTCTGATAACCAGGAGAAGGTAGTCCAGAGTGTAGCTGCTGCTACTACTTTTGAGAAAGTCGTTCAAGAAGAAGTTGTTGCTGAAGGAGTTCAGGTTACTTCAGTTGCAAATGAGAAGAGTAAGAAGGAGACTGCTGAGAAGAAGAAGAAGAGAAAGCCCTCTAATGACAATGAGAAAATTGTTAAAGCTGTTGAGAAGAAGAAGGCAAGAAAAAGAAAATTAATAATTGATGCCTCAGATGTAGATGAGGATGTTCAAGAAGCTGTGAATCAGCAAGCAAAAGATGTGAATCAGCAAGCAGAAGCTGTGAATCAGCAAGAAGAAATCTCTCAAGGACCAACAACTCAAGTAGTTGAAGGTCAGAAGGTTGTTGCTAGTGAGAAGGAGACTCTGGAATCTGCCAGAAGAAGAGAAATTTCTCTTAGAAAGGCAAAGGTTGTGGAAGAGCAGAAGAGTAAGAAGTAGAGGAAGCTTGAGGCTGTTTTTGAAGCAGTTCAGAAGGTATCCAAAGGTATTCATTTCTCTGAACCTGATTCTGTTCCTGCTTTACATTCAGAAGTTGCACCAATAACTGTTGCTCAAACCCCTGAACCAGTAAATCAACCAGAAAAAACCCCATCAGAATCACCCATAAACATTCATGTTCTCCCACCTCATTCCTCTCCTTAACCAAAACTCTTACTCCTCCTCCCTCACCTATCTCAAATGTTCCCATTCCTTCATCTCCACCCACAACCAACCTTACTTCTGACCAGGTCCTTGAAACCCCTGTTCTTGATATACAACCTCTTCAAACTCTATTTCCACCTCACACAAATATATCCACTTCTCGACCACCACCTCATGCAAACTATGAACCCATTCCTTCCACCTCTCAAAACAATCCCTCTGTTTCTGATCTTCCAGATTCTGCATCACATGAGCAATTGCTCTGTGACTGCAATTGCACTCCCAAGCCTCGCCCTGAAGCTGAAGTGGTAGTGTTAGATTCTGAGAATGAAGTAGAATCATCTTTTCGGTTGGATAGAGAGCCTCAACCCTATTCTGTCCCAAACCCAGATTCCCCCATAACCAAAATAAAATCCCGCCGAGCATACCCTATTGGTGTAATATTTGAAATGGTAAAGCGGAATCTCAGAAGAGTCTTTGATACTCTCAGAATTGTTGAACATGCTGGCTTAAATGATGATGCTATGCGAAAATTCTGGAGAATCTTCCGAAGAAAAGCAGATGCTTATTTTGAAGAACTTCAAGAAATTTGTGTAGAACTTGCTCCACGCCCTTGTAGAATTCTGAGGCACTATGAAGACTTCTGGTTTAGTAGTCTTGGTGGGAGATATATCTTTGAAGAGAAGGAATTCACTGATGAGCTTGTAGAAGCAAGGATTGCTGCGGCAATGGAAGCTAATCCGTGCAGAGATATTGTGGTCTGGAGACCTAAGTATCCAGTTCTGACTGGAGACTTCAAGTCATTGTTTGACTTTCTGAGGGAAAACCCTTCTGAGGAAGACCCAAGTATAGTCATCCCAGAAGTTGTTGACCCGCCAAAAGTTGAAGGTCCTTCTGCCCCAAGGAATCTGGCTGCCATTCTTCAAGCTCTTGAGAATGGAGATTCTGATCTGCCTGCTGCAGAATATGATGGAGATGCTTCTATGGAAGAAGCTGATGCTGAAGATCATCCTTCTGAGACTATTCCTGTTGAGGAAAATCATAATGATGATCTGACAATGGAAGCTGCGGTTCAGAATGTTGTCCCTCTGGACAGAAGTTATGAAGCTTCTTCTGGTGAACCCTCTCTTCTAGCGAAGACTCTAGAGGTTATTCAGAAGAATCGGGCTGAGCTAGCTTCTCGCATGGACGAGCAAGGCACGATCAATGCTGAGTTCCGCTCTTTCATGGAGAGGCAGACTGAGAGCAACAATGGGATTCATGACATGCTGGCCAATATTATGTCAAAGCTAGGATCATCCTTTCATGGAGAGGCAGACTGAGAGCAACAATGTGAATATGTCTCTTTCATGGAGAGTCTTAGTTGTTTTTCTTTGTTTCTTGCATCTGTCTTCTTTGCATCCTCCTTGTATTTTGTGATAATTCTCCTTTGCCTATCAATGAAAATTATCTTTTCTTCTCTCATATTGTTTGTTTTTTCATCTGAATCTTCTATGTTTTTTGATGTTATGACAAAAAGGGGGAGAAAAATGTGATAAATGATCTGATTTATTTTATCAATTACTGGGAGAAAGTCTCCACATTTCTAACAGAACTTGCAAGTTCTATGTCTTTGAGTGTTTTGCAGAAATTGAAGATATTCTTAAAAGCTCAACATAAGAAGCAAAGACATGGGGAAAAGCAATTCTGTATGGAAACAAGCTCATGGAAATTGAAGTAAGCTGAGTGCTGTAAAGCTTCAAGATCAGAAGCAAGAAGGAAGAATGTTCTGATATTCTGATGATAGAATATGCTCTAACTCATTCTTATTCCTTATATGTTTTGATGCATGTTTTTAGTCCTAAAATATGCTCTGAAACATTATTGTTTGCTCTGATACATAATTATATGTTCTGATACATATTTTATGTTCTGATTCATTCATGCTTTGACTTTTGTCGTTTAGTTTGTTCTGTAACATTTCAGGATGTAGAGATGCTCTGATGATGCTCTGGTACATTCAACAATGTTCTGATACAATCTAGCATGCAATGATTCAAGAAGAAATTCAAGCTCTGAAGCTGTCCTATGGAAGCAAGAATCAGAAGCTATGAATGTTCTGAAGATCTAAGCATATGTGATCGTCTCAACTGAAATGGAAAATACTCAGGGAAGTCCTTTATTTATAAATTTCTTCCAGTATTTATTTCAGGGGGAGATTATTTATCTCAGGGGGAGATTGCTAATCTCAGGGGGAGACATATTCACACACAATGCCTATATGCTTACGCTATTGCTGTGTAATTGTCTTTAGCCGTCTGATATTCTGACTGCAAATTCATATCATTTATGTATGTTTTTGTCATCATCAAAAAGGGGGAGATTGTTAGAACAAGATTTGTTCTGATCAATATTCTTAGTTTTGATAATAACAAGTATATGAATTTTGTATGAGATAATGTGGTACTCTAATACTATGCAATTTCCATTTTAGGAATTATATAAAGAGTATGCACAAAATCAGCGCAAGAAGCACTGACTCAGAAGGTTCAGCATGCAACATCAGAACATGGTTTGGCAAGACATCAGAAGATGGTCAAGCAGAATCAGAACATGGTCTATGGAAGCATCAGAAGAAGTTGAGATCAGAAGCAGAAGCACTCAAGTTCTCATGGTATCATGCTCAGAAGCACTTCAAGGTCAGAAGACAAGAAGATGCTATGCACCAAGCTGTTTGACTCTGATGATATTCAAACGTTGTTTACACAAACATCAGATCAGAAGCAAGTACAAGATGGCAGGCTACGCTGACTGACAAAAGGAACGTTAGAAGCTATTAAAGGCAACGTCAATAGACACAGCGAAAGCAAGGCTCGAGGTAGTTGACAAAAGAGTGAAACATTAAATTCAATGTTGTACGGATTACGCAAAGCATTAAATGCTCCCAACGGTCATCTTCTCAAGCGCCTATAAATATGAAGTTCTGATGAGAAGCAAGGTTACCAACTACGAAATATAACTCTTGTGCAAATATTCAGAAACGCTGTCAAATTCAAAAAAGCTCTCAAACTTCATCATCAAACTCACTACATTGCTGTTGTAATACTTTAGTGAGATTAAGCTTAAACTTAAGAGAAAATCACAGTTGTGATAATAGCTTTATAAGAAGCATTGTAACTCTTAAAAGAATTTGTTTACATTAAGTTGTAAGAACTAGAGTGATCAGGTTGTTGATCAGTATACTCTAGAAAGTCTTAGAGGGTATCTAAGCAGATTGTTCCTAGAGTGATCAGGTTGTGATCAGTATACTCTAGAAGACTTAGAAGTTGTCTAAGTGGAAAACCATTGTAATCTTGTGTGATTAGTGGATTAAATCCTCGGGTGAGGTAAATCACTCCAAGGGGGTGGACTGGAGTAGTTTAGTTAACAACGAACCAGGATAAAAATCATTGTGCAGATTGTTTTTTCTTACAAGTTTTAAAGCTACACTTATTCAAACCCCCCCTTTCTAAGTGTTTTTCTATCCTTCAAGGGTTTGTAAAAAGCTTTAACAATACTTTAGACACAAGATAAAAGAGATTGGAAAGGGAGTTTGAGTACGTTGACAATTTTAGTCAATATCATTCCCATCCTTTTGGACAAAAACAACAAACTTAAGCAATCAACAATGGATACCTCAAGTGTGTGTGTGTTTGATATCATGTGGCACAAGAACAAACAAGTGAATATAATAATCAACAAATAAGAGAGATGGATGTATCTAAATCCTTGGATTCAAACTCACATATGGATGATGAATGATTGATATGATGAATAAACATGGGGTTAGATAAACAACATATATAAGAAATTACCAAGATAATGGTTAAAATAACAATCAAGTACAAAATATGGATAAATCAACAAGTATGTACAAGATAACAAACTTAATTAATCATGGATAAACAAAGATCAACATGTTTTTGGATTAGGGTTTTAAACCTAGGTTTTTTGAATTAAGGTTGAAATTAGGGTTTAAACATAAACACCTAAACCTAATTAATTTTAATTGTTAAATACCAATTTCTTTAAGATAAATGGTCTAAGGGTACATGAAGAAGTCAAAGACATCCTATTCTAACCCTAAACAAACATTTACAAACACTCATAAAGTTCTATAAAAGAAATAATCAAAACAAAAGATTTTTTAGTTGATTTTTCTTAACATAAAAGACATTTTTTTGAATTAATTTTTAAATGAAGAAATATTAAATATTTTGGGGATTTTTTAATATAATGTGAAAATACACGAAGTAAATAAATCACAAAAAAAAGGGATTAAAAAGATTAAATCTACTATTTTTAATGATTTTTCAAAGTTTTAAAGAAACTAAATAAACAAGTAATAAAAAGAAAGGGAATGTGGGAGCCAAGGCTTGAACCCACGCCCTATAGATCACTGCACAAGACAACCACTAGCTGAGTTGCGTGTGTGTGGTGACAAAGGAATGCATCCAGTTCAGTATAATGTAAAACAAGTGATAAACACATAGAAAAAAATAAAACAAAAGGTCTGGGGCGAGGGGGAATTGAACCCCAGACCTGAGGGTCACACGCTTCCTTACCCCAAAATTTGCCCATCATCTGTCAAGATATTTTGGCTCAAGTAGTCTTCTCAGACTCATATGATCTCCAACTACTTAAGGCCACACAAGAATTAGGCACACTTACCTGTCTCCTAAGCAACAAGCCTCCAACTAGGGTTTTGCTTCTCTCAAGGTAAAATCAGGTTCTAAGGATCCAAGTGGACTTCATAGCATCTCATATGTCTCAAATGATCCTCACACCAAGTTGCAAGTCTCACAATACAAGATTGCCTATTAATTGCTCAGATGATCAACAGTCGACCAATTTGACCTAAAAGTCAACTATGGTCAACCTACAGTCAAAGCTCCTTATTTTTGGTCAACATTAACATTTTGAAGTGATATCCATCATTTGATCAAGGGTTGATCATGATTCATCAAGAAAATTTCATAAATCAACAAAACTCATAGTTTCTAAACTAGGGTTTTTATAGCATAAAGTCAACTGAACTTTGACAAATCATAACTCTCACATGGTTCATCAGAAGTTCCCCAACCAAATCTCATTTTGATGGAAATTCAATTCTCTATAACTTTGTGTCTTTAAAGCCAAGTTCAAAAATGCTTCATTTGGGAGATATGAGACAAAACATTACAAGTCTTTTTGAAAGTCAATAAAAAGCAGTTTTCTGTCAAAGCCAATATCACCAAGATAAAATCTCCAAATGCATAAAAGGTTTCAAAGTGGCTTGTAGAGGACATCTTGTGATTTCTAAAAAGTCCTAGAATACTTTCATATGATAAATATTGAAGGAGTTATGACTTGTTGAAGTTGGCAAATTTTTGAAGAAAGACATGAAGCAAATAAGGGCCAAACTGGATTTTCTTGCAAATAGGCCCAATCTTTTATGATCCAAACTTGTTCCCCAAGTCACTAAGAGTGTCCTAGCCCAATCCCACGATTATGTGATTTTTATCCTATTTTTATTGAATTTTTATTCATTTAAAATGGAATTTAAATCAAATAGTTGAAAAAATATGGAGGATTTGATTTGGCTTTTGATTCCAATCAATCGTCAAATGACATATATTTGATGCAATTTTCATGACAAACAAGATTGGCATGATTCGAAGAAGATTGAAGCAAATTTGGAAAATTTGCATATCATGATCAAATCAAATATCGATCTTACAAATCATCAAGATTGGATGCAGTTTTTAAACCAAAATCAATCTCCTATATATGCATAATAGTTCTAGATGCCAAGGGGACAAAATTCTCTGCCTCATAAACCCTAAACAAACTTTAAAAAAAACTCAATAAAAAGTTAACTTAAGTTTTAGGATTGCAGCCATTATCAAGCCAAGTGGAAGATCAAATCAGAATCTTGGGACCTTTCTGAAGCTATTGCAGCCATCACTGAAGCTTAAATACCAAGAATCATGATATAGGCGAACACGGTTTGCACTCTTTTTCAAATTTCGATTTCAATGATTCACGAGTTATAAATGTAATTTGGTTGCATAATTATGTTCATAATCATGTTTTCAAGCTTTCTGGATACTTTGATTTGAGTTTTGATGCAGGGATCTTAACTTGCCATTGTTAGGTTTTTAGAGCTCCAATTTGGGGGTTCATGATACAAGAAAAAGTGACCCATATCGATGGCATCAACGCGTTCAAAGGGCATTTCCGAGTAGGACCATGACCTTATTTGGAATTTATTTAACGATTTCGTGAGGTTGGTATGTGCAGGTGTTTAGCTGCGTCCAGAATCGTAGCAAATCTATGGCCAATTTGTAGCTAAAATGTATGGTTTCAATGAGAAGACGAAGAAGACAAGCCAAGGCGCGCGCGTTTTTTTTTTTAAATAATACATCTTTGTTTAAATTATTTGATTTCCAGATAATTATCAGCGCGTGAACGTGTCTCAGCTGGCAGTGTGGAATCAACTATCACCTTGGTGGAGTGAGTTCGAATCCTAGCGAACTCCCCTTCCTTTTTCCAGCTTTTTACCTTTTCCCTTCACCTTTTTTTATTATTTTCTAAATCATTAATCTATTAATCCACTTTGTTAGTTAATCATTAGGTTGATTTAATTAAATCAATTAGGTTAGATAATTAGGTTAATTGAGTTTAGTAAATACTTTTTTATCAATGTAATTAAATTAATTTAGAATTAATAATTAGGTTTTAAATTAGGTTAAATAATTTAATTATTAGGATTTAAATTAGGATTTAATTTCAAGTAAGGAAAAAATTAAATAATTAATTTAATTAGGTAGTTTTAATTTAATGAGGATTAGGTTTTTTTACTGACTTAATTAATTAGGTTTCTAACCAATAATTAATTTTTAAGTTTATAATTAGGTTTAGCGTTAACTTCAAAAACCATAGAAAACCTCGAAAACGTATTAGGTAGGTGTTGCCCATTAACCTCGAGTCTAGGTTTTAAACCTACGTACCCATTAGGTTTTTTACCTATTAGGTTTTTAACCCATTAGGTTTTCAAAAGGTAGGGTTGTCCATTAACTTTCATCTAATACGATCATTTGGATTTTAAGGCTGGGCAGTGTGCAGTAGAAAACATGTCTCTGGGAAATTATATCTTGTAAGATTAATACACACTCTATCATACACACTTGCTATGAGATGACCCATTTCAGGGAAGCGCATTCACTTACCCTCTAGTGTAGCTCCGCTAATGCAAGGAACAAAAGAATGATTAATTAAATAAAAAATTTCTTTTTTTTCCTAAATATATGTGTGTATGATTCTTTATGGTCCCTTAGCTTTTGGATAAGTAGATGGAGAACAAGTGTGTGATCCTCTTCTCCTTTACCGAGCAAAGCAGAAACTACTCGAAATCCATAGTTACTGTCACCCTTTACATCGATGATATGTTTAATGTGTGTTGTGCATAAAAACCAGCATCTCGTCAATGAATCACTACGCAAGAAAATACTTTTAGGCTCTGTTTGGCATGTCACTTTTTGAGCTTATGTCTTATAGCTTATAGTTTATAAGCTCATATAATAATAAAAGACCTGTTTGGTAAGGGTCTTTTCATTACGAGCTTATAGCTTATTTTACTAACTTATAATAGCTTATTTTTCAGACGCTATTTCAGATAGCATTTTAGCTTATAGCTTATACCTTATCATTTTTTCTTCCATTTTTATCCTTATAATGTTAACTAAAATCCACTTTTACCCTCTATAATTTATTTTAATTTAAAATAAAATAATTATATATTAAATGTCCTTTATGTCATTTTAATTAATCAGTTAGTTGAACCGCTAATTTTACCAAACACTTCAATCAGCTTATCTGCTATAAGTCATCAGTCATCAGCTATAAGCTATAAGCTATTTGTCATTAGCTATTAGCCATAAGCTATAAGCTATCAGCTATCAGCTAGCTTATCAGTCAACCGCTATTTTTATCAAACAGAGCCTTACTAACTCTTTTTGGCATTCAACAACGCTTTTAAGTGCTATTAAAACTCTTGCTATTATAGATTGTCCACATATGATTGCGCTTTTTAAGGGCTATTAAAATCCATTCTTTAATAGCACTTCTCTCAAAGCGCTATCGTAGCATGTATTACACTTATATACATGCTATGGATTATGATTTAATAGCTATTTTCTAAAAGGGCTATTATATACCCACTATTAATAGCACTTTCCTTAAAATGCTATCTTAGGACCTTTCAAAATTGTATATATTATAAAAAAGGATTTTATAGGTTATGAAAAAGTATTATCTTTTATAAAACAATTTCTTTTATTCTAAAAACTAATATATACGTCATTCAACTTATTCATTATAATAGAAAATAACAATTAAATGCAACTCAAATATTAATACAATTATGAAAAGTACATCATTATAAAAGAAAAATTCATCTTGTATTATTCACTCAAACCTACCAACATACAAGATAATATAAGTATAAAACTTACCAACAAAACTTAACAAATTCCTAGCCAAAGAGAGATGGTTCCAAAACATATTTAGTCGGATAAATACTGAAGCAAAGTGCCACACATAGAAAATCAAAAGACTAAGTCTAAAGCACTAAGGGAAGAGACCAAAATTATGGGGAATACACTTTTTACGCATCAACTCATATATCAAATGGAAACATAAACTCAGACAAATAGGATTTGCCAAGAATTTATAACATGTTCTTGCTATAGTCTTTCGACGATAAGATACCCAAAAATGAAGTTCCAAAGTGTCATTAGAACTTTCTCGAAGTTCTGCATCCTCAGTAGATGAAACATATAACGGTTAACAAAATATCCTGGAAGGCAAGTCATAATTGTGTCATATAGTCTATCAAGGCAGTCTATATGTCAATGTACATGATCCGGATTTTCTCCACTCCATAGAGCAAAATGTCCCGCCATTGGACAGTGTCCCACCGTTGGACAATACCCCACTATTGGGTTACTATATTTTACAGGAATTACATTTTAAAGGAGACTAAAAATTCTTTTACTAATGAAACTCCTTTTAATTGGTCTTCTTTTATTATACCAATGTTCTAACTTCTGTAATGATTGTTGGGCTTAGTGTCCATATACTTTGGGCCTGTTGTATCTTTTAGGAGTGAACTTTGTATTAGCTACTTGCATAAGTTGTTGTAATAGCTATATAAGATTCTTGCCAAGTAATAAACGTGTGGACCTGGTTTTCACTCTAACAATGATTAGTACCAAGCTTGATGTGGGTTACAGTCACTTTCTAATTTTCATAATTTAAAACTAATATTTTAGAATCAATTAGCAGTAGATAATTAAGGTAAGAGTATGAGTGTTCTTACTTGTGAAGGAAGGTTTAGAAAGCATCCTTCTTCGCCCGCTCAACTCATCGGGATTCATTGGCTTTTTTCTCGATAGCAGGAACATTAGAAGAAGTAAGGCAAGGGAAACAATTATTTTGCTGAATTACATAATGATCAGGAGTATGTCTTCTTTCCGGTCCAATATCATCAACAGCATGACTTGCAAAAATTTCTCCTGTTAAAAACAAAGTTAACTCACCTCAAGAACTATCCGATTTCAACATACAAAAACTATTGCTTTTCATTTGACTAGAGTGCATATGTTGATCGGAAGTGAGTTCGAGCAATACTACAAAGTGTAGCTTTGATCAAAATCGCAGTGGCCCATCAAGGTTCTGGGTTTACCATATTTGACCACAATTCTTCGCAACATCAAGGATGGCTCGTGATATGAAATATACTATAAACCCATACCATACCATGAATCTAAACTAATTAAACTATATAAATCATTAAAATATGATACAATCATACAACTAGTCTACAGTCATGCAAGTAATAAAACTACATAAAATTCACCATAAAAAACAAGAAAACGGGAAATTCAAAAGCTACGATATAAACTCGTCAATGACACTAACACTAACGTAGGTTTCACTACATAGACTCCACTCCACTACTATCAACCACAAACTCTTTTTCTCAAGCTACGGCAATGAAACAAGATCGCAGTCATTTTAAATAATTAACAACTTATTACATGTTAATTATCATAGATGATAACTTTGTACATATAGATTCACAAGCTGGACTTAGAAAGAACATATGAATATACATTATCATTATATAGTTAGCACTAAACTTGAATAGCAACATAATTAAGAAAACTATGCTTTTATTTATTTTATCTTATCAAGTCTTAGTAGTCAAAGTGGATGAAAAGTCAGAGTTGGCTGGTTTCATCCACTCTTGGTGGATTTTACTATCATTCATGCATAGCAACTAAAACAAAGTCAAAGAGTTTGATTTTTTCATCTGGTCCTTCATTCATAGTTCATCAACATTTGAACTAAAAAAAAAATTAAAAGAATTACACTTTTTAGATTTTGTATGTTTTTGTTGGTGCACAAAGAATAAAGATGATGACAAAGAGAATAACGGCGCAAAAGGTTAATGAAAGAGAATAAAGTTGTTGTTAATAAATGATAGCTACTAGAAGGCTATTTATACAAAAGAAATTCTTGCCACGTAGGCCCTAACAGACTAAACTTAGTGAACAAGTTTAAGGTACAAACAGTACAATACTACAAAATACTAAAGTACTCTTACTAACTAAATAGCTAAGCTACCAGGACCCAGAAGCTACAACTTCTGGTCAACACTACTTCTGAGTAACCATCAGAAGATCAACCCGCATTAGAACTTTTGATGCTCATCTTCTGAATATTGAATTACTCTTCAATACCATCCATTAATTCATATTCTTCACTCAAAGCTGACAACGCCAATTCCATCCCTTAAGAGCATAAATTGATCCGTCTTGATTGCCTTCGTCAGAACATCTGCCATCTGCTTCTAGGTGCTACAATGCACAACCTCTAATGTTCCATTCTGGACTTGGCTTCTCAAGAAATTATACTTAGTCTCAATATGCTTGCTTCTTCTGTGTAACACAAGATTCTTGGCAAGATTGATTGCAGACTTGTTATCAATCATCAGCTTCACAGGCTTCTTCACTTTAATCTTCAGATCTTCTAATAGATTCAGAAGCCACACAGCATGACATGCAGCTACAGCGCCTTCAATGTACTCAACTTCAAAGGTTGATAAAGCAACAACAAGTTGCTTCTTGGAACTCCAAGAGATAGGACCTCCCAGAAACATAAACAAATATCCAGAAGTACTCCTTCTATCAACTCTGTCTCCACACCAATCAGAGTCAGAGTAACTCAATAACTCTGATTCTTCCTTTCTCCCAGAAGGAAACAATATGCCAAACTTCAGAGTTCCCTTGACATATCTCAAGATTCTGACAGCACCTTGGTAATGGGACCACTTAGGTTTACTCATTAACCTACTCACCAATCCAACTGCATAGCATATATCAGGTCTGGTATTACACAAATACCTCAGAGAACCCACCAGCTGTTTGAAGATCGTAGCATCAACATCTTCACCTTCAGAATCAGAGTCCAACTTCTGATTCGTTTCTGACGGTGTAACAACAGCTTTGTAATTCTCCAGCTTGAATTTCTTCAGAAGTTCTAATTCATACTTCAGCTGATGCAGAATGATACCATCTTCTGAATACAGAATCTCCATCCCTAGGAAATATGACATTTTCCCAAGGTCTGTAATCTCAAACTCATTCATTAACACCTTCTTGAACTTCATCACATCTTTTGGACAACTTCCTGTAAGAAATATGTCATCAACATAAAGACACAACAGAATCATATTGTTTCCAGAATATTGCACATAGACTCCATATATTCCATCTCACACTTCTGAAACCCTTGCTTCTTGAAAAATGAATCAATTTTCAAATTCCAAGCTCTGGGTGCTTGCTTTAATCCATACAAAGCTTTGTGTAATTTGTACACCATCCCTTCCTGATTCTTTTTCACAAAGCCAGGTGGTTGTGACACGTATACCTCCTCTTGTAATGGACCGTTCAGAAATGCAGACTTTACATTCAGATGCATCAAGGACCAACCTCTGTTTGCAGATAACGCAATCACCAATCTGATTGTTTCATGTCTAGCTACAGGAGCAAACACCTCAAAGTAATCTAGCCCAGGTTTCTGAAGAAAACCTCTTGCCACTAGCCTCGCTTTGTGCTTACCAACTGATCCATCTGGCTTCAGCTTTACCTTAAAAACCCATCTGACGCCGATGGCTTTCTTCTTCTTTGGAAGCTTTGTCAGCTTCCAAGTTTTGTTTCTTTCTATAGCCTCAAGTTCTTCATTCATGGCATTCAACCAGACCTTCTTCTTGAGCGCTTCTTCTATACTCACTGGTTCAGAGTCTACTAACATGGAACACTGAATGACATCTCCCTTTGAGTCAACTTCTGTGTCTTGCAACATGTCAAAATCTGCAAACCTTCTAGGTATAGTTCTGACTCTTTGTGGCCGTTGAGCTACATCAGAGTCAACTACTCCAGAGTCACCACCTTCATGATCATCACTTCCAGAAGCTTGTCCTCCAGATTCTACATCTTCAGAGTTTTCCCTTCCAGAATCATGACTACCACCAGATTCTGGGTCATCATCAGAATCTGGATCAGAATCAGATTCACCATCTGACTCATCTTCATAAGATTCTTCATCTTCTGACTCTAACTCTTCTTCAAAAGTTATCTCTACCTCAGAAGTTGGTTGAGACTCTATCCATTTCCAAAGTTCTGATTCCTTCACAATGACGTCTCTGCTGACTTCAACTCTATTAGTTTCTGTACAATAGAGTTTGTATGCATCTTTACTGTGGTACCCCACCAGTAACATCACTTTTCTCCTATCATTCAGCTTCTTCCTTCTAGCTTCTGGAACGTGTTTGTAACACAAAGAACCAAAAACCTTCAGATGACTAACACTTTGCTTCTCATTAGTCCACTTCTCTAAAGGAACAATTTCCTTCAGCCTCTTCGTTGGACACCTATTGAACACATATGTTGCAGTAGTAACAGTTTCTCCCCAGAGATTGTGATGAAGCTTCTTCTCTTTTAGCATACTTCTCGTCATATCAAGCAAAGTACGGTTTTTACGTTCAGTCAGACCATTGAGTTAAGGAGTATAAGGAGCAGTAACCTCATGCTCAATTCCATTATCATCACAGAACTTCTGGAATTCTGTAGAGTTATACTCACCTCCACCATCCGTTCTGAGAATCTTTATCTTCTGACCACTCTGCTTCTCAGCCTTCACCTTGAACTTCTGGAATTCTGTGAACACCTCAGTATTAAACTTGATAAGTGTTACCCACGTCATTCTTGAGAACTCATCCACAAAAGACACAAAATACCTATTTCCTCCAAGTGAAGGTTCTGGAAATGGTCCACACACATTAGAGTGCACTACTCCTAGAGCATGCTTTGCTCTTGGAGCAACTTCTGATACAAATGGCAATCTGGGTTGTTTTCCTTTCATGCATACCTCACATGACTTCTCAGGCTTCACAATCTTTGGAATGCCATGTACAAGCTTCTTAGAACTTAGATGCCCCAGACTTCTATAGTTCAAGTGCCCCAACCTCTTGTGCCACAGCTTACTATCACCTTCTGAGCCTTCAGCACTCAGACACTCTGTTTCAGCTGTTTCTACATTCACCTTGAATGGTCTGTTGCTTCCCTGTTCAGATTGCATAATCAACTTCTGATTGGAATCATACAACTTCAAGTGATTGTTCTTCATAATAACTGAGAAACCTTTCTCAATGAGCTGACCTACACTCATCAGATTGCTTCTGATTCCAGGAACATACCAAACATCCTTGATCAGAAGAGTCTTTCCATTCTTCACTTTGACTTTGACATTTCTCATATCTTCTGCATAAAGATACTTGTCATCAGCACATCTGATCTTTGTCCTCCTTTCAGAGTCAAAGTTTATCAGCCATTGTTTGTTTCCAATCAAGTGATTTGAACACCCAGTGTCCATATACCACCACTCTGACGAACATCTTCCGTCAGACTCTGAAGCCATCAATAGCACAGGTTCATCATTTGAATCACCTCTGGCTATGTTTGCTTCTTCTGATTTCCTTCCTTTGTTTGTCAAACAGTCTCTAGCAAAATGGCCAAACTGTTTGCAACAGTAACATTGAACTTTATTCTTATCCTTTCCCTTTTGATATCTCTTCTCATCAGAAGTTGAGGCTTCCTTCTGGAATCTATCACCACGTCTATGCTTCTGGTCCTTCTTGACAAAAGAAGCCTTCAGAGCTTGCTCAACTTCTCTCTCAAAAGTTCTTTCAGTCAGACGCAACTCTTGTGCTTCTAAACTGCTTTGAAACTCTTCTATTCTCATGGTTTCCATATCTTTAGAATGTTCAATAGATACAACAATATAATCAAATTGAGGAGTAAGTGACCTCAATATCTTCTCTATGATTACTTGTTCAGAAAGGGTTTCTCCACAAGCCTTCATCTCATTAGTGATCACAATCACTCTAGAGATATACTCAGAAACTTTCTCATTGTTCTTCATGTTGAGATTTTCATATTGCTTTCTCAAGGATTGAAGCTTCACATTCTTTACTGATACGTCACCATTCTAACACCTGGCCAGTATATCCCACGCCTCCTTAGACGTCATAGCATCAAAAATATTCTCAAACACATTCACATCCAAACACTGATGAATGAAGAACAACTCCTTTTGATCTCTCTTGTTTGTTTCTCTCTGCGCTTCTCTTTGTTCTTTCGTTGCATCCGCTGCAACCAGAACATATCCTCTAGTGACAATATTTAGAACATCTTGAGCACCAAATAATATACGCATTTGAATCATCCATCTATTCCAGTTTTTACCATCAAGAACTGGAAGTTTGGTATTCAAGTTGCTTCCACTCATCTTTAAACTTGTGCAGAAAAATTAGATTTCACTCACACTCACACAGTGTTTCCCAACCCACAAACAACCAAGAAAAATGTGATTCAACACAACTTTGTTTCCCTGAAACAAAATCAATCACACAGTCACACAAACTCACGTTCACTCGTGTATCCCTGTGTTTGGAACCGGAGCTCTAGATACCAATTGTTGGTGCACAAAGAATATAGATGATGACAAAGAGAATAACGGTGCAAAAGTTTAATGAGAGAGAATAAAGTTGTTGTTAATAAATGATAGCTACTACAAGGCTATTTATACAAAAGAAATTCTTGTCAAGTAGGCCCTAACAGATTAAACTTAGTGAACAAGTTTAAGGTACAAACAGTACAATACTACAAAATACTAAAGTACCCTTACTAACTAAATAGCTAAGCTACCAGGACCCAGAAGCTACAACTTCTGGTCAACACTACTTCTGAGTAACCATCAGAAGATCAACCCGCATCAGCACTTCTGAAGCTCATCTTCTGAATATTGAATTACTCTTCAATAGTTTTTTCATTTGAATTTTTAATTGATTCATTAGCATACATTTTAGAATATGCCAAAAAAATCAAGAGTTTGACTTTTTGAAGAAAAATAAAGAGAAGGACGCTGAAAAGAAGAAGAAGAGGAAAAAGAATGATAAGAAGGATGATAAGAAGAAAGATGAGAAGGATGTAGAGAAGAAGAAAAATAAGAAAGATAAGAAGAAGAAGAAGAAGAAGAAAAGGAAACTAGAAGAGAAGGCTGTTGAAGGAGAACAGAAGAAGGATGAAGAGGAAAATAAAGAAGAAGCAAGGAAGAAAGAAATTTCTGCAGGAAAGAAGGTTGTGATTCAGAAGAAGAGGAAAGAAATTGAAGCTGATTCTGAAAGGCCTCAAAAGAAATCTAAAGGTGTGTTTATTTCTGAACCTGGTTCTGTTCCTTTTGTTAGTTTAAAATCTGTACCAACAGAAGTTCCAAAACCCTCTCAACCAGAAATACAACCAGAAATACAACCAGAAAAAGCCTCAGCCAAATCACCTTCAACCACCAAAGTTCTCACCCATCCTTCTTCACCCAAAACCAATCCTGCTTCTATTCTTGATGTCTTACCCCTTCAAACCCTCTTTCCCCCTCACACAAATATCTCCACTTATCAACCTCCTCCTCATGCAAATTACTCACCTGTTGCCTCACCTGTTCCCATCAACCCCACTGCATCAGAATCTCCAAATTCTGATTCTTTACATGAACTTTTCCGCGCCTGCAACTTCACACCCAAACCTCGTCCTGACCCTACTTTTGTTAATCTGGAATCTGAGGATGAAGCAGAATCATTGCTTTCTCTTGATAGAGAACTTGAACCTTACTTCATTCTGAACCCAGATTCTTCTTCCAACCAATTCAAAACCCCTAAACCTGAACTTTCTGTTGGTGTAAGTTTTGAATTTCATAAGCTAAAGGTACAGACAGGCTTAGAAGCCGCGAAGGTTGCACATAATGCTCGGATTGATTATGTGGCAACAAGGAGCCTCTTTAGGGCTTTCCGAAGAGAATTCAACTCTGATCTTCTGAAGCTTCATAAAGCTGTTGTAGCAGAAGCTCCTGGCCCTATGGGATTTCTGAGGAACTTTGAAGACAGCTACTTCTATCCCATCAGGAGTTGGAAATCTCTTGAAGAGAAAGAATTTTCTGATGAGCTCGACGAAGTGCATCCACTTGCTATGGTTGTGTGGAAGCCTCATTACAACATTCTGACTGGAGACTTTCAGTCTATATTCAACTGGCTAAGGGAGAATCCCTGTGAGAAAGCGCCAAATATGGTATATCCAGAAGTTGAATACCCATCAGAACCTGCTGATCCTACACATCCTAAGAATTTGGCTGAAATTCTTCTGGCTTTAGAGAATTCAGAAGCTGAAATCCCTTCTCCTGTGTTTGCTGAAGCTGCTTCTGAATCAGAAGCTGATGCTGGGAACTAAGATGCTGCAACTCAAAATGCTGAGAATCATCCTGCTATGCAATCTCCTTAAGGAAAATCAAGCTGATGTTCTCATGGTCGACGCTGCTGTTGAGAATCCTCTGATGGACAATAGCTTTGATGCTTCTTCTGCTGGACCTTCTGTTCTGATGAACACCATGAAGGCTCTTCAATAGAATCAAGCTGATCTTGCTTCTCGTCTAGACAAGCATGAGGATACTCACAATGAGTTCAGATCTTTTATGAAGACGCAGACAGGAAGCACTGCTGAGATTCAAAACCTTCTGGCCAAGATAGCTTCTAAGCTAGGCTAGTCGTAGTATGTCTTGGTCTTATATGTTTTCTTGTTTCTTGCATCTGTTTCTTGCATCTGCTTCTATCCCTCTTGTACTTTTGATATATTTTGTTAATCGATGAAATATTATCTTCTTCACTTTATGTGTCGTTTATCATCTGAATCTTTTTAATGCTTTTAGATGTTATGACAAAAATGGAGAGAAACATGATAATTGATTTGGTTATTATATTAGTTGCTGGGATCAAGTCTCAACATTTCTAACATCATTTGCAAGTTCTATGTCTTTGAGATTTTTTGCAGGATTGAAGATATTCTGAAAAAGCTCAACATGAGAAGCAAATACATGGGGAAATGCAATTCTATAAAGAAGCGTGTTCTTGGAAAATTGAAGCAAGCTTAGTGCTGTGAAGCTTCAAGATCAGAAGCAAGAAGAATGTTCTGATATTCTATTTAAAGAATTACTCTGATACATTTTGTTCTCTCATTTGCTCTGATACATGTTCTTTCTTAAAAGAATGTTCTGATCCATTCATGCTCTGATTATTTTCGTCTAGTATGCTCTGAAACATTTCAGGATGTAAAGATGCTCTGATGATGCTCTGACACATTCAAGAATGTTCTGATACAATCAAGCATGCTATGATTCAAGAAGAAATTCAAAGCTCTGAAGCTGTCCTATGGAAGCAAGAAGCAGTAGCTCTGAATGTTCTGAAGTTCTAGGCAAAGTGAACGTCTCTACCGAAATGGAAAATACTCAGGGAAGTCTTTTATTTATAAATTCTTCTAGTATTTATTTCAGGGGGAGATTGTTAATATCAGGGGGAGACATATTCACACACTCTGATTATATGCTTATGCTATATCTGTGTAATTGTCTTTTGTCGTCTGATATTATGACTGCAAATTCATATCAATTATATATGTTTTTGTCATCATCAAAAAGGGGGAGATTGTTAGAACAAGATTTGTTCTGATCAATATTCTTAGTTTTGATAATAACAAGTATATGAATTTTGTATGAGATAATGTGGTACTCTAATACTATGCAATTTCCATTTTAGGAATTATATAAAGAGTATGCACAAAATCAGCGCAAGAAGCACTGACTCAGAAGGTTCAGCATGCAACATCAGAACATGGTTTGGCAAGACATCAGAAGATGGTCAAGCAGAATCAGAACATGGTCTATGGAAGCATCAGAAGAAGTTGAGATCAGAAGCAGAAGCACTCAAGTTCTCATGGTATCATGCTCAGAAGCACTTCAAGGTCAGAAGACAAGAAGATGCTATGCACCAAGCTGTTTGACTCTGATGATATTCAAACGTTGTTTACACAAACATCATATCAGAAGCAAGTACAAGATGGCAGGCTACGCTGACTGACAAAAGGAACGTTAGAAGCTATTAAAGGCAACGTCAATAGACACAGCGAAAGCAAGGCTCGAGGTAGTTGACAAAAGAGTGAAACATTAAATTCAATGTTGTACGGATTACGCAAAGCATTAAATGCTCCCAACGGTCATCTTCTCAAGCGCCTATAAATATGAAGTTCTGATGAGAAGCAAGGTTACCAACTACGAAATATAACTCTTGTGCAAATATTCAGAAACGCTGTCAAATTCAAAAAAGCTCTCAAACTTCATCATCAAACTCACTACATTGCTGTTGTAATACTTTAGTGAGATTAAGCTTAAACTTAAGAGAAAATCACAGTTGTGATAATAGCTTTATAAGAAGCATTGTAACTCTTAAAAGAATTTGTTTACATTAAGTTGTAAGAACTAGAGTGATCAGGTTGTTGATCAGTATACTCTAGAAAGTCTTAGAGGGTATCTAAGGAGATTGTTCCTAGAGTGATCAGGTTGTGATCAGTATACTCTAGAAGACTTAGAAGTTGTCTAAGTGGAAAACCATTGTAATCTTGTGTGATTAGTGGATTAAATCCTCGGGTGAGGTAAATCACTCCAAGGGGGTGGACTGGAGTAGTTTAGTTAACAACGAACCAGGATAAAAATCATTGTGCAGATTGTTTTTTCTTACAAGTTTTAAAGCTACACTTATTCAAACCCCCCCTTTCTAAGTGTTTTTCTATCCTTCAAGGGTTTGTAAAAAGCTTTAACAATACTTTAGACACAAGATAAAAGAGATTGGAAAGGGAGTTTGAGTACGTTGACAATTTTAGTCAATATCATTCCCATCCTTTTGGACAAAAACAACAAACTTAAGCAATCAACAATGGATACCTCAAGTGTGTGTGTGTTTGATATCATGTGGCACAAGAACAAACAAGTGAGTATAATAATCAACAAATAAGAGAGATGGATGTATCTAAATCCTTGGATTCAAACTCACATATGGATGATGAATGATTGATATGATGAATAAACATGGGGTTAGATAAACAACATATATAAGAAATTACCAAGATAATGGTTAAAATAACAATCAAGTACAAAATATGGATAAATCAACAAGTATGTACAAGATAACAAACTTAATTAATCATGGATAAACAAAGATCAACATGTTTTTGGATTAGGGTTTTAAACCTAGGTTTTTTGAATTAAGGTTGAAATTAGGGTTTAAACATAAACACCTAAACCTAATTAATTTTAATTGTTAAATACCAATTTCTTTAAGATAAATGGTCTAAGGGTACATGAAGAAGTCAAAGACATCCTATTCTAACCCTAAACAAACATTTACAAACACTCATAAAGTTCTATAAAAGAAATAATCAAAACAAAAGATTTTTTAGTTGATTTTTCTTAACATAAAAGACATTTTTTTGAATTAATTTTTAAATGAAGAAATATTAAATATTTTGGGGATTTTTTAATATAATGTGAAAATACACGAAGTAAATAAATCACAAAAAAAAGGGATTAAAAAGATTAAATCTACTATTTTTAATGATTTTTCAAAGTTTTAAAGAAACTAAATAAACAAGTAATAAAAAGAAAGGGAATGTGGGAGCCAAGGCTTGAACCCACGCCCTATAGATCACTGCACAAGACAACCACTAGCTGAGCTGCGTGTGTGTGGTGACAAAGGAATGCATCCAGTTCAGTATAATGTAAAACAAGTGATAAACACATAGAAAAAAATAAAACAAAAGGTCTGGGGCGAGGGGGAATTGAACCCCAGACCTGAGGGTCACACGCTTCCTTACCCCAAAATTTGCCCATCATCTGTCAAGATATTTTGGCTCAAGTAGTCTTCTCAGACTCATATGATCTCCAACTACTTAAGGCCACACAAGAATTAGGCACACTTACCTGTCTCCTAAGCAACAAGCCTCCAACTAGGGTTTTGCTTCTCTCAAGGTAAAATCAGGTTCTAAGGATCCAAGTGGACTTCATAGCATCTCATATGTCTCAAATGATCCTCACACCAAGTTGCAAGTCTCACAATACAAGATTGCCTATTAATTGCTCAGATGATCAACAGTCGACCAATTTGACCTAAAAGTCAACTATGGTCAACCTACAGTCAAAGCTCCTTATTTTTGGTCAACATTAACATTTTGAAGTGATATCCATCATTTGATCAAGGGTTGATCATGATTCATCAAGAAAATTTCATAAATCAACAAAACTCATAGTTTCTAAACTAGGGTTTTTATAGCATAAAGTCAACTGAACTTTGACAAATCATAACTCTCACATGGTTCATCAGAAGTTCCCCAACCAAATCTCATTTTGATGGAAATTCAATTCTCTATAACTTTGTGTCTTTAAAGCCAAGTTCAAAAATGCTTCATTTGGGAGATATGAGACAAAACATTACAAGTCTTTTTGAAAGTCAATAAAAAGCAGTTTTCTGTCAAAGCCAATATCACCAAGATAAAATCTCCAAATGCATAAAAGGTTTCAAAGTGGCTTGTAGAGGACATCTTGTGATTTCTAAAAAGTCCTAGAATACTTTCATATGATAAATATTGAAGGAGTTATGACTTGTTGAAGTTGGCAAATTTTTGAAGAAAGACATGAAGCAAATAAGGGCCAAACTGGATTTTCTTGCAAATAGGCCCAATCTTTTATGATCCAAACTTGTTCCCCAAGTCACTAAGAGTGTCCTAGCCCAATCCCACGATTATGTGATTTTTATCCTATTTTTATTGAATTTTTATTCATTTAAAATGGAATTTAAATCAAATAGTTGAAAAAATATGGAGGATTTGATTTGGCTTTTGATTCCAATCAATCGTCAAATGACATATATTTGATGCAATTTTCATGACAAACAAGATTGGCATGATTCGAAGAAGATTGAAGCAAATTTGGAAAATTTGCATATCATGATCAAATCAAATATCGATCTTACAAATCATCAAGATTGGATGCAGTTTTTAAACCAAAATCAATCTCCTATATATGCATAATAGTTCTAGATGCCAAGGGGACAAAATTCTCTGCCTCATAAACCCTAAACAAACTTTAAAAAAAACTCAATAAAAAGTTAACTTAAGTTTTAGGATTGCAGCCATTATCAAGCCAAGTGGAAGATCAAATCAGAATCTTGGGACCTTTCTGAAGCTATTGCAGCCATCACTGAAGCTTAAATACCAAGAATCATGATATAGGCGAACACGGTTTGCACTCTTTTTCAAATTTCGATTTCAATGATTCACGAGTTATAAATGTAATTTGGTTGCATAATTATGTTCATAATCATGTTTTCAAGCTTTCTGGATACTTTGATTTGAGTTTTGATGCAGGGATCTTAACTTGCCATTGTTAGGTTTTTAGAGCTCCAATTTGGGGGTTCATGATACAAGAAAAAGTGACCCATATCGATGGCATCAACGCGTTCAAAGGGCATTTCCGAGTAGGACCATGACCTTATTTGGAATTTATTTAACGATTTCGTGAGGTTGGTATGTGCAGGTGTTTAGCTGCGTCCAGAATCGTAGCAAATCTATGGCCAATTTGTAGCTAAAATGTATGGTTTCAATGAGAAGACGAAGAAGACAAGCCAAGGCGCGCGCGTTTTTTTTAAATAATACATCTTTGTTTAAATTATTTGATTTCCAGATAATTATCAGCGCGTGAACGTGTCTCAGCTGGCAGTGTGGAATCAACTATCACCTTGGTGGAGTGAGTTCGAATCCTAGCGAACTCCCCTTCCTTTTTCCAGCTTTTTACCTTTTCCCTTCACCTTTTTTTATTATTTTCTAAATTATTAATCTATTAATCCACTTTGTTAGTTAATCATTAGGTTGATTTAATTAAATCAATTAGGTTAGATAATTAGGTTAATTGAGTTTAGTAAATACTTTTTTATCAATGTAATTAAATTAATTTAGAATTAATAATTAGGTTTTAAATTAGGTTAAATAATTTAATTATTAGGATTTAAATTAGGATTTAATTTCAAGTAAGGAAAAAATTAAATAATTAATTTAATTAGGTAGTTTTAATTTAATGAGGATTAGGTTTTTTTACTGACTTAATTAATTAGGTTTCTAACCAATAATTAATTTTTAAGTTTATAATTAGGTTTAGCGTTAACTTCAAAAACCATAGAAAACCTCGAAAACGTATTAGGTAGGTGTTGCCCATTAACCTCGAGTCTAGGTTTTAAACCTACGTACCCATTAGGTTTTTTACCTATTAGGTTTTTAACCCATTAGGTTTTCAAAAGGTAGGGTTGTCCATTAACTTTCATCTAATACGATCATTTGGATTTTAAGGCTGGGCAGTGTGCAGTAGAAAACATGTCTCTGGGAAATTATATCTTGTAAGATTAATACACACTCTATCACACACACTTGCTATGAGATGACCCATTTCAGGGAAGCGCATTCACTTACCCTCTAGTGTAGCTCCGCTAATGCAAGGAACAAAAGAATGATTAATTAAATAAAAAATTTCTTTTTTTTCCTAAATATATGTGTGTATGATTCTTTATGGTCCCTTAGCTTTTGGATAAGTAGATGGAGAACAAGTGTGTGATCCTCTTCTCCTTTACCTGTTGCACCCCAAAATTTGCCCATTTATTTATTCCTGATTGGCTTTCACATCACATTCATGTGCATACCTCATATAGGCCATTCACCCAATACATTCATTCACATCATTGTTACTATCCAAGAAAACTGAGGAAAAAAGAGTTTCTATGTGTGAGACATCTGGGATCAAAGGAGAGAGATTGAGAGTCTGACTGCACAATACTATTCTCATGGAAGTTCCCCTAAAGATCAGGATTTCGCTCTCTCCAAGACAGGGTTCATATTAAAAGATACGAATCTCATGTTTATCAGGGTCGTCAAATTAGGATTTTTTGACCAAAGTCAACCCAGTTGACTTTCTGGTCAAAATTTAATCAGGAAAATGTTTGTGGATGCAAAATATGGTTGTCCTGTTCATTGAAGCCTCTCTGGTTGAAAATTGATTGAGAATTAGATCAGAAATGGATTAATCGGGAAATTTATCTGGAAAATCAAGAAAAGTCGACTTTTTGGTCAAAGTCAAAGTCAACTGGTAAATATTGACTCATGGTGAAAAATCGGTCAAAGAAAAGTCAACAAAACAAAATAAAATCAAGAAATATTCAAAGTTGCCAAATATGGAAAGTTAGTTAAAAATTGATCTTGCCACAAATAGAAAGTTCTAACACTTAGAAAAATTTGGGGAGTTTTGAAATTCTAAAATTTAGCTGGGCAGCTGACTTCAGGTCATATTTACACAGGGATCTAGGCCTTATTTCGAGACAAGTTCAAGAGCAACATTGTTCCTTTCGTGGCCCTCTACAATATTGTAGTTGGGAGTTTTTCCATATGGGGCAAGGGTCAAGAGATATAGAAGCTCAAAGTGGGAAGATTACCACTGGATCAGGGCAAGTTTCCAGGCAGTTTTTTCGCCATCGCATGCAAATGATCAAGCACGTGGTGTGCTGACTTTGAGATTGATTTTAGAGAAATATAAAGGCCCACAAAGTGCAAACTTAGTATGGATCTCTTCATCCCCATGTTGTCTATCCATTGGTTCAAGAATTAAGCAATTTTGATAGGAGTTGAATCATTTATCGAGCCTTGAAGTTATGACTTCGTCGAGTCACGTTTGGCCAAAACAAAGGCACAGTCCCAAGCCACGCTCATGCAGACCCATGCAATGAGGATTCAACATACTTTTGATCATATTGCTCATACTTCAAAGCTTTATTTCAAGAGAGCTCCAACATGAAACCTTTGCTATTCCATGTCTTCTTCACTGTGGTACAAAAATCGAGCCCAACGGTAAGCCCTAACTAATAATATGTGAGCACAAAGTGAGCATCATGGCCACAACAACAAAAACACCAAGTCAGAAAAATACTGCAGCCACTACACACGTGAAGATACATGCACACACATGTTACCACTATCAGCCATGCACGGATTCTGAGTCAGAAAGTTCTCCAAAAGTTTACTATAAACTCCATACTTGCTCATTAAGTTTGGGAGTAAGAATACTATGCTACAACACTCCCCACCATATTCCATATACACTCACCCTATATAAACTCCATACTTCATTCTCACACGGGGGATGATTCATTTTCCTCTCACATTCATTTTCTTTCTCTCCTCGAATCTCACCATTTCTCACTCTCATCAATCTCTTCTCCCAACAACCACCAACCACCACAACAAAACTTCTTCAACTACCATCACCACCACCATAACCGTTTCTTCCACCATAACTACCCTCATCAAGCATCACTACTAAGAGGAAGCTGCAACAATCATCATTTTGATCATCTTTCAATCATCATCTTCATCATCTTTCAATCACCAAGAAGCAAGTATCCTCATCGTTCAATCTGCAAGTATTAAATTCACTTCTCAAGTGTGCATTCATTCTCCACTGCAAGTCACCATCATCATTCTCAAGAAGCAAGGAACGCAGCTGTGGAACTCCTCTACAAATCTTGATCAAGATCCGCAACAAGTAAGCTCTATTCCTTCGCATTTAGAAGCATATAGGCCTGGAACCCGTCATCAGGGATTGGGTTAGGATTTAGACCACCATGTTTGCATTGAAGGTGTTGCATATCGTGTATGGTTTTGTTTTGAACATGAATTCGGTTTGCGTGGTATAGCTCTCATATGAATGTATGGATCACGTATTTGAATGCCTTGCGTCGTGAGGATTGTTTTGGTACTCGTTTTGTGTGATTTAGAGTGGATCTTGAATGTTAGGGCTTACATAATTTGGTTCGGTATGGATGATAGAGTAGGAATTAAAAGAAACTAATTGCGGATCCATGATCAGTGCGAAAAAACGAGTCGAAAGGTGTAAGCTTTCATGTTTTCTGGGTGCATTGAGTCCTAGCTGCGGCGGAGCTTCGCCGGAAGAGACGACCGGAGTAGGATCTCCGGCGTCTGGTTTCTTTTCTTTTCCCCAACGGTCAGGCTGAGGTGGCACTCGCTCATTGGTTCCGTTTCCCATTTATTTTGTTTGTTTTGTTTTATTCTAATCATTAGGAGACGACGTGGAGGCTTATGAGTGGCTCAAGCCTTATTTTGTCTTTTAATAACTTAAGTGATGCTATGTCCAATTGATTTCAAGTGTTCCTTTTTGGTCACGTTAACATTGATAAGCGCTGAAAAGAAAATGCTGATTAAAATAAAATGAAGGAACATATGTGATACCTCAGTGGGCCATGCGTTTGTTTGTTAACGTGGGCCTCAGCGTTCTGCTCCCCACACCTCCTGTTCCTTAGGCCCAACGCGCCAATAGCATAATCTTAGTTCATATTACCTTTACTAACACACCCCCAGTTTAGGCAGACTTTGATTACACTTTAATTTTGTTTCCCATTTAACTTTTGACTCATTGACCAGTTCTAATTCATATAAAAAATAAATAAAAATATGTTTTAAATAGAATAATGTGTGTAGAAATTTTTGATATTTTTGTTAGATTTTTAGAACTTAGTTTGTTGTTTTTAATAAATCATTTTCTTTAGTGTGTTCATTATGTTTTTTAAGTTCAATCGGTTTTGCAAATTAATTTTGTTTAATACCTTAGGAGTAGAATTTAATTGCCATTTTTTGTGTGATATCAGTAGACTCATATACCATATGATGTGAAAAAGATAAAAGTCCAATTCCATGTTTTGGTTAGGTTTTCACTAGGTTCTCTATACCCGATTTATGTGCGTTCTTAAGCGGATAACCATGTGAATTTGACCTATAATTTGCTTTGCATTTATGCAATTGACTTAGTTTCTTTTTGTACATATAAGTAGGGATGTTTAGAGGTCCTAAGACCTGGAGTTGAATTTTTTTAGTCATGTTTTCTTATTTTACTTGATTTTTCTTTTTCACTTGTAAATAACTCACCTTTGGTTAACGATCGCACCATAATTTGTCCGAATGACCTATAATTTTGTGTGAAACTTCTTGACTTGTTTTGTGATTGCTTAGACACCTTTTAGAGGTCATTAGCTACTGACTTCCATCATTTGATTGCATCTTTCTAACTTCACTCCTAATTTGAATTCTATTAACTAGTTTTGACCTAGTTTTGTATAGTTTTGTTAGAACTTTGTTTGTTTCAAGTTAATTGACTAACATAGATTGGTATAAGGTCTTGGACCCATAAATGAACTAATTGCTATTGACTTTAAGCTTTGTTCATGTTTTTCATTTGCTTTTTGTTTCGATTAATGGATGTTTGTTCGCTAATTGTTAAGTGACGATTTATGCGATACTTTGGTAACTCTTTGTGAATATTTTCGTGTAGTGCCATATGGCTTTTGTGTTTGATTTAGGACATTTATTTCCTTGGTTTGCTACTGCCCTAGGGCTCTCTTCTCATCTTGTTGGAGTTGTAACTCCATTCTTTTGCCATGTTCCCTTAGACTCTTCCTTCTTTGTTAAGAGGAATTGAGATAGGTTAAGATAGTTATCCTTGACCTTAGGGCCATTAGACTTAGATTAGAATAACTTAGATTAGAGAATAGGTTAGTTCCCTTGTTCATTCTTTTTCTTTTCGACTTTAAAACACTAATAAATAAAGAGGCGAATCACATTAAGAAAGTGATAGAGAAATGAGTGGGATTCATTCCCTAATCTGTTTCTCAATCACTTAGTGGCATAGAAATGAGTGGGATCCATTCCCTAATCTGTTTCTCGGTCACTATTTAATGGGAGAGAAATGAGTGGGATTCATTCCCTAATCTGTTTCTCAAACATTAATTAATGGGAGAGAAGTGAGTGGGATTCATTCCCTAATCTGCTTCTCGATCATTACATAATGGGATAGAAGTGAGTGGGATTCATTCCCTAATCTGCTTCTCGATCATTATACATTGTTATGTGATTCTAATCGCAAAGTAAATTCCCTTAAAAAATACCCAACCAAAAACATTTAAAATACTTAATAAAGGCTCGAATTAAAACAAAGTGACGAAGTGGTGCGAAACCTTGTATTGGGTTTTGTTCATCATGTAGTTACATAAAAAACACAAACCCAAGTTCATTCTTTTGCCTTGTTAGGCGCTTAAGAACAAGTTAAGTCCTTTCCAAAAGTAGGCGTATAAGTCTCCAAAGGTCGAGCATCGTGGATTGTGACCTTAACCGCTGTTCAACTAAAAAACACAAAACAAATGGAAACTATGGAGCCGAACTACGGTCGTTCTGATTCCTGAAAAGGATACGTAGGCATTGGGTCGCGGGGCCTAAGCGAACACACTTGTAAATAATTCCTTCTTTTCCCCGTATTTCTTTTTTGCATTCATTCGCATTTAGGTTTTAGACATTAGACACCCTTTAGATAGAAACAAACATAGGTGGATACCATCGAGTACGATGGGCGTGAGGGGTGCTAACACCTTCCCCTTGCGTAACCGACTCCCGTGCCCTGTTCTCTGGTCGAAAGACCTTGTTCTTATTTCGAGTTAGGTTTCTGATATTCCTTTCCCGCGATGGGATGAATATATTAGTGGCGACTCTGATTCCATTTTTCGCGGGTAGCGACAGCTGGCGACTCTGCTGGGGATGTTGATAGACCTGTTGCTGGTCCATCCTTAGTGAGTCGATCCTAGCCTGCGTTTGTTTGTTTATTTACTGGGTGTTTATTTGTTTTCATGTCTATACCTTGTATATATGTTTACATGTTTACTTTTCTGCCTGCATATCATGTTTATTTCTGTTTGCATATCATGCATATGGATTATATTCTGTGTTCCTTGGGGTCTTCTGTTCTGTTTTGCAGGTTGGGTGGGTTGTTATATGAGGTAAAAGGCCCAATACCCAGGCCAGAGTTAACACATAGGATACCTAGGATAGAGTGGATAGTCATGACGCCAACAGAATGTCAGGTTCTGTTGATTGCGAGCATGAGACCCACGACCAGCTGAGACTCGAATGGGATACCGTTGTTGGCATGTATTTGCAACAATGACGGTGTTTCAGGAGAGTTGCTAACGCTGGAGACCTTTCGACCTACCTTGACCTAGATTCACCTGTGAGTGGGGTGGGATATTCATGACAGGTACCGTTGGTGACTGTTCTATTCTGTTGGTGACTATGGTTCTTATGGGTTTGCGGTATTTATGCCGGACTTTTGGTCCTGCAACATCCAATCCTGTTCAGAAGAAACATACACTTCTCCTATGTGGGGAGGATCTTTCATTGCATCATAATCATCATAGCATGTTTAATTTCCAAAAAAAAAAGAAGAAGAAAAGAAAAAAAAAAAAAAGAAAAAAGAAAAAAGAAAAAAAAAAAAAGAAAGAAAAAAGAAAAAAGAAAAAAGAGAAAAGAGATTAACATTCATATGCATGCCATTTTTCAGGTATCCAAAGTCAACACTTCTCATCAAGAATGGCTAACAGTGTGACCGTCAACAAAAAGACTACGAAGCATACCTTCTCTTGCAGTTTCTACCGTGAGGATATAACACCTTTGGTTCGATTGAGCACCCGAGTTACTGGGCAAAATTTGGATGAATTCAGAAAGACTTATGGCCACATTCTGCTTATGTTAACTACTCGTATTGATGAGTGGGGTCTCTACACTCTTCTTCAGTTTTATGATTCTGAGCTGCGTTGCTTTACCTTTCAAGATTACCAACTAGCCCCTACCCTCGAAGAGTATGCACACATTCTTCAAATCAAAGTTCAACCTAAGGTTCCTTTTGTGTGTGCACCTGAAAAGCCCAAAATGGATCGCATTGCTGGTGCTCTTTATTTGAGCATGAAGGACGTTAAGGATAACTGGAAGCCTAATGGTGGGACCCATGGATTCTATGTGAAATTTCTGATGAGGGAAGCTGAAACCCTTGCTGATAAGGAAAAGTGGAAAGAATTCAATGCTCTCCTGGCCGTCATGATCTATGGATTAGTGATGTTCCCGAATATTCCAAATTTTGTTGATCTCACTGCCATTTGCCTCTTCATGGATCAAAATCCTGTACCCACTCTGTTGGCCGACACTTATTATGCCATCCATTCTAGGTATGGAAAAAAGGGATCAGTTGGGGGTTGTTTGCCAATACTGTACGAATGGTTTTCTTCACATTTGCCTAAAAGCGGAGCATTTGTCACTACAAGAGATTCACAAAAGTGGCCCCAAAGGATTATGGGACTTACTGCAAATGATATTGTTTGGTATCACCTCCGAACGGACATCGAGCAAGTTATAACCAGATGTGGAAGTTTTGGCAATGTTCCTCTCATAGGGACAAAAGGAGTCATCAACTATAATCCGAAGCTAGCACTGCGCCAGTTGGGTTTTGCACTGAAGGACAAGCCGTTGGATAAAGAGATATTTGAGTCTGTTTGCTTTGAAAAAGGAACCGATCCAGATGGTTTGGAGAAAGTAAGGAGTGCGTGGAACAAAATTCATACAGAAGACCGAACTACCTTGGGGGGAAAGAATGCTATTGCTAAGAAAGCTTATACTGAATGGGTTGAAGAAAGAGCTAAGGAGCGCCTGCTGCCTTTCCCGAAGGTTAGCCCTCTATATGAACAACCACCTGAGATTTTAACTGCCACTGTACCAGCTGAGGAGTACAACCAAGTACATGTGGAGAATATCAGGTTGCGAGAAAAAGGGGAAGACGCTAAAATAAAGTACTTCTTGGTGGATCAGAAAAGGGCTGAATTAGCACATGAGGTTAAAATGCTGAAAGGAGGATCTTCCAGAGTTCAAAAAAGGGCTAGAACTGAAAAGGGTGAAAGAGTTACCACTGTTCGTATTGAGGACCATCAAAGGGTTATAGAAGAAGCGGTAAAAAAGGCAGAAGAAAAGCTCAAGAGAGAGTACAGAGAAGACTTAAAGGCTCACAAGCTCAGGGTAGAGAAAGAGGCTAGGGCCGAGGTAAAGAGTTTGAAAAAGAAGCTTGAAGAGGAAACCACTCAGAGGGTAGCAATCCAGAAGAAGCTTGAAGAGGAAGTTACTCAAAGGATGGCCGTGGAGACACAACTTAAAGGTAGTCATCTCCGTTCCGCTCGACTAACAGAAGAGAATGCAAAGCTCAGAAACCAGATAGCAGAAATGGAAAGTACATCTGAAAAGAATACCCTCCCTGATTGCAAAGGATGTGAGAGCTTGGTGGCCCACTGTGATATGTTAGATGGGCAGTTGTTTCGCAAAGATGTGGTGATTCAAAGTTTTGTCAAAGGAAGAGATCGAGAAGTGACTAAGAAGATGTTTGATGAAACTAAGAAGTGGAGCGACGAGCACTTTAAACAAGGAGGACCTTTGTTTTACACCCAGATGGATTAGTGTTTGAGCTTGTTTTTCACGACCACCACCAGGCTTGTTGGATGGGGTCCTTTATCTTTTCTGTTGTTTGAACTATCTTGTCAATGTATGGGTATGCCCAAATTCAATAAGAGGTTATTAATGAAATTTGAGTCTTTTTGTTTCCTCTTGATGCTTATCCTTTGTCACATTGTTAAACATTCTTGATTAATATTAAATATTTTGGATACTCTGAAAATGGCACCTCACATCATATGCACACATGCACCTCATGCACATCATGCACAAACAGGTACATCAGATGGTGTTCTTATCTGACTGATCAGGTTTTCTCTTTCAGCAATTGCACCTCCGCCTACACATCGCTACTACACAAGGGCTAATCACTCACTGCAAATGGATCAGTTAAGGGATGATCTTATTCAGATGAGAACTCAGGTTACTGCTCAAATGGCTCAGTTCATGGAAGTCATGCAAAACATGGCTGATCGCCAAGAAGAACTCAGAATCAGGATGGACACAGTTGCTCAGGTTGTTGCGGACCCTCCACAAAGAAACCCTGCTGATATTCGTGTCAATGGTGAATCTGTGATCGGAGGACCTGGTGTAATTCCTCCCGCTGCTAATCAAGGTAATCCTTATGGGCCTCCCCAGCCCATTCCTGAAGGACAAGCCACACAACAAATCAGAAGAGCTGCTGCCATCCCCGTGTTGGAAGAAGATCGACATGAGGATCTATTTCCTGAAAGTGAGTTGGGATTTCCACATGATGCTGGAAGATTGTTCAGAGGACTGGAGGAAAGGATGAGGGCCATGGAAGGCCAAGGACTCGGTATGGACATTAATGACTTGGGTTTGGTTCCTGGTGTCCGTGTGCCGCCAAAATTCAAAGTGCCAGATTTTGAGAAATACAAGGGGAATACTTGTCCCAAGACCCATGTCCGAGCTTACTATCGCAAAATGCATGTATACTCTGAGGACGAAGGACTGTTGATGCACTTTTTCCAAGATAGCCTGACTGGGGGCATCCTTGGAATGGTATATGAGGTTGGAGAGAACTCACATCCGAAGTTGGAGAGACCTGGTTGATGCCTTCATAAAGCAGTATCAGTATAATGTTGACATGGCACCAAATCGCACTCAGTTACAGAATTTATCCCAGAAAGCTAATGAGTCCTTCAAAGAATACGCGCAGAAATGGCGCGAGCTGGCGGCTAGGGTCCAGCCACCCATGTTGGAAAGAGAAATGATGGACCTGTTCACCAACACTCTAGAGGGTCAATACTATTCCGCCTGTTCTGCATCCTCAAGTTTTGCCGAGTTGGTTATGATTGGTGAGCGAATTGAAAGTGGAATTAAGGCTGGTAGAATACAGAATCCGAGTGCTGCTAGTTCCTCCTCTGGGGCTGGTGGAAAGAAGCCATATAATGGGTTTGCTAAGAAAAGAGAAGGTGAAACGAGTGCTGCTTACTATGGTAGTGGCAGAAATCAGGCTCATCAACAAGTAGCCGCTGTGACTATCCCAAATGCTCCTTTCCAACATCAACAACAAGGGTATCAGCCGCGTCAGTACCAACAACGACCGAAATTGCCAGAAAGAGCTTTTGATCCGATCCCAATGACATACGCACAAGTATTGCCATATCTCCTCGATTTGAACTTGGTCCAATTGAGGACTCTAGCCACTCCTGCTAAGCTGCCTCCTAATTGGGATGCTAATGCAAGGTGTGAATTCCACTCTGGGTCACCTGGACATAATATTGAAAACTGTAAAGCGTTGAAGCATAAAGTCCAGGATTTGCTCGACTCCAAAGCCATCGAGTTTACTCCTACTCAAGGACCTAATGTTGTTCAGAATCCTATGCCTCCCCA